>NW_016803481.1:5100924-5116395 GCF_001698545.2 Rhinopithecus bieti | reverse complement strand
GGATGGTGTCAATCTCCTGACCTCGTGATCCGCCCACCTCGGCCTCCCAAAGTGCTGGGATTACAGGCGTGAGCCACTGCACCCGGCCAAGACAGGTCCATTTTAGGCTGACTTATTTTTCAGTTCAAGTTGGTTGCTGAAAGGAAACAGAAAAATTGAAAAGACAGGCTCGTTAAATGAACTGACAACAATTTAATTCAAATAACTTAAGTACCAATTAGCTAATTGCAAGCCCTATGCTGATAAGGCAGAAGATCTTAGCTTCTGGGCAAACCTGTGAGACACAGTGAGATTTTGGAATCAGAGGCCCAGATTATGTGAAATTCATAATAGATCATCCAAGTAATTCATGTGTAGGATTCGGAATTAAGAACTAAGTAAGTTTTAGGAAGCACTAGACAGTAACGCCTTGGCTTCAATCTGTTGGATTAACTTTTATACAGTTTTCTATTTGTTTATATAATATGCTATTATTAAGAACTAGTTAGTTCTATATAAGAACTAGGTAGTTGGATCTTTTTATAAAGAAGTGTTCTATAAACCTTAAAAGGTACGTTGATATCTGAAGGACAGCTTACTCCAAAGTTGTCAAAACGACAAGTCCGCCATCTATTGGTGAAATTAGTACACTGCAAGATGAATTCAGGCCTGTAAATGTTAGCAATTTATAGACCTCTTCCTGGGTTTTGCTTTCAAAAAAACCAGGATTTCACTTGAGCCCTGGAGTTCGCGGTTACAGTGAGCTATAATTGCGACACTGCACTCCAGCCTAGGCAACAGAGCGAGGCTGTCTCTAAAAAAAGACAAACAAAACAAGGATTCCTGGAGAGTCATCTCAAAAGATTAAATTGTTAGTAGTAGGATTCCAGGTATTTGGACTGGTAAATAGGAGAGGTATTTGGCAAAAAGGTAAGCGTGGTTTTTTAGTGTCACTTCATTTATATGATAAAAAGCAAATGATTATTCAGTTTATTTCTGAAAGCTCTCCAGGGTGAATGTTACTATACCAAATTTTAGAGGAATTTTATATCTGTGTAGAAGATACAGTTTACATTTAATTTTTATCTTTTACTAATGGTACTAAATGCATCTGAATTATGATTTCTTTAAATAATTTTTAATGTATAGATTTGCTTCTAATGTGGGAGTTAGTTTATATTTTTTTTAAGAAACAGGCTGTGTTAGTAAATAAATCCATGTCTCCTGAATCCATAAAATTCATTAGCGGCACCTATGCAGTGTGCTCCTCATAATTCACATCTTACGGTCATTATTCATCTGGTGCATGAAATTTTTCCATGGGGGCCAATGGAGGGTTAATCATAGGACGGTAACTCTGAGGCCATCTGAAGGACCTCAGCTGTGCCAACATGTTCCCAGCGATCCCTATCTGCCTTCTCACTCTTCTTACACTCCGGATTTCCAGACTCATTCTCTGCTTAGCCACCAGTAACCCAATCTCCAGGCCCGTTCTCCCTTCTCCATAAATAGGCAGATAAACTGTCAGAGTTAGACTAGCGTGTGACCCTACGCCAGTCTGAGCAGACGCAAGACGATGGCATGACAATTCTTAGCTTACAAAACACAAATATAGACCTCAGACTCCAGCTTGCCAGCCTTAGTTGGTTTCCCATGAAGAAAGCATCGCTTCATCCAGTTAGAAAGCTCTGTCTGCCCATCCCTGGAATCAAGACTAAGAGCATCCACTAAATAATTTTCATTCTAGGCTTCCGTCCCGACGTTGGCTCTGACCTGAGCAGGTTGTGGAGGTTGACTTGCCTCAGCTGACTTTCTCATCTTCACGGGCATGAAAATTAGAAGCTCCTTAGTAAATAGTACAGCTGAGTGTTGAATGGTGGTTATTTAACACGGCCTCTTCCATCTTCATTAAATGTGCTTTGTTCAGCCCATACATTGAGAGAGGAATAGGGTGCATCTTAAACGAATGGCTCTTTTCCCCAGGCTGTTTTTCACTGGCTTGGTATCTCTTGCTTCAGTTATTCAGGGGCTGAGGAGCTGTGACTTAGCCATCACATGACTTTTCATCACTTCTCTAATCATTTTCTTAATTTAGACTTTGATGTTAACATTAGCAACAGAATGCAGGATGGTCCAATAGAAGAACCAGTGAGAGAGGTGAGGAACCTGGTTTCATGACTGAGAATGAACCACTTATGATCTCTTTAAAGAGATGGTTCATCTAAAGATCTCTCTGCCTCAGTCTCCCCTCAGCCTCAGTTCACACCATCCACTGCTGTCAAAGGTCTGCGTGGAGCCCAGATCTGCCAATGCCATCAGACCCTGCTCAGAATAATCCTTAGCTTCTCGTTGCCTGCTGTCAACTCCTGTGACCCACCCCAGGCTCTACTGTGTCTCGCCAGAACTGAGCTGGAAGTTGCTCCTGGCTTTTTCTGCTCATTGCTATCCCAGACACTGTGTACTTTTCCTTTACTGTATTTCTTCACCTTTCAAGGCTGATTCAAATGTTTGCCCCTTTCTCTCCTCTGAATTGCTGTAACTCATCTCCCATAACGTTCCATGTGCCTTATGATAATTTCCTTATAGGTCTGATTTTCCTTTTAGTTGCTTGGAGCTTATACAGTTCTTTTTCTTTATCTTTGTCTTTTTTTTTTTTTTTTTTTGAGATGGAGTTTCACTCTTGTTGCCCAGGCTAGAGTGCAATGGTGTAATCTCAGCTCACCGCAGCCTCCGCCTCCCAAGTTCAAGTGATTCTCCTGCCTCAGTCTTCCAAGTAGTTGGAATTATAGGCCTGCACCACCACGCCCAAGCTAAATTTGTATTTTAGTAGAGACAGGGTTTCTCCATGTTGGTCCGGCTGGTCTCAAACTCCTGACCTCAGGTGGTCCACCAACTTTGGCCTCCCAAAGTGCTGGGATTACAGGCGTGAGCCACTGCACCCAGCCCACAGTTCTTTTTCACTTCTGAACTTGCCAGCCAAGCCTGATTCTTACTGGCAATTGAATTTTACTTATTTTATTTATTTATTTATTTATTTATTTTTATTTTATTATTATTATTTTTACTGAATCTCACTCTGTCACCCAGGCTGGAGTACAATGGCACTATCTCGGCTCACTGCAACCTCTGCCTCCCAGGTTCAAGTGATTCTCCTGCCCCAGCTTCCCGAGTAGCTGAGATTACAGGTGCCCATCACCACGCCCAGCTAATTTTTATATTTTTAGTAGAGACAGGCTTTTGTCATGTTGGCTGGGCTGGTCTCAAACTCCTGATCTCAGGTGATCCACTCACCTCAGCCTCCCAAAGTGCTGGGATTACAGGTGTGAGCCATGGCCCCCAGCCTGAATATATGTTACTTTAATTAGCAAAACTTTTTTTTTTCCTAAGTGCAGAGGTTCTTGTAATTGTTGGAGCCTCTTGTAGCACATATGTCCATTTGGATGCCTTGGAGGCAGTGCAAAAGGAAAACAGAGTACTTCGTCCTCTTCATTGGTGAAGGTATGTCTCATTCTCCTACATCCTTGACACGTTGATTCCCACCCTTCACTTCCTTTCCAAGTTAAACTGTGGTAATAAGAGCTGAACGTTAGACACATTGGAGAACCCGTCTGCGACTACCATAAATTAAATGGCTGGGAGGTGCAAAACAGCCAAGAGACAGATCGAGGATGTCTCTTGCCTAGTGAACTCTGCAGCTCACTGAAGGTCGCTGGGAAGGAAGAGTGTGGAACGTGACCTGCGCTGTCCTTATCTTTCTTTGCAGCAAAGTGCCCTGTCATGTAGGTTTAGGGGACAGGACACCCTCTCATGGGCTTTGTCTTGCTTAATTGGATTGACTGTTTTGAGGATCATGATGCATTCTTGAGATTTTGGCATCTGTATTTTAATGAGGGAGCACAGTTTCATCATCATAATTATGGTTGCCATGTGTTGAGCTTTTACTATGAGCCTGGTGCTGGAGTATGTGTGAAACAGACACTCTGCTTACCTGCATTTAAGGACCGGGAAATACATGTTTTAGACAAAGAGTCGAGGCACCTGCAAATAAGCTTAAACTCATCGCTAATGTACCATAGAAGGTCATTCCATTCTGTCCTCAGCTATAAAATGTTTTCTGCTGTAGCTAACTCATGTGAGACTCAATTAAGTAAAAGGCAATGAAAGAAAGTACAAATTTTTATACCAAAGTTCCTTCCTTTTCTTTTATTATTTTTTTTTTAAACGGAGTCTCACTGTCACCCAAGAGGCTGGAGTGCAGTGGCACAATCTCAGCTCACCGCAACCTCTGCCTCCAGGGTTCAAGTGATTCTTTTGCCTCAGCCTTCCGAGTAGCGGGGATTATAGGCGTGAGCCACCATGCCCGGCTAATTTTTGTATTTTTAGTAGAGACGAAGTTTCATCATGTTGGCCAGGCTGGTCTTAAACTCCTGACCTCAGGTGATCCACCCACCTTGCCCTCCCAAAGTGCTGGGATTACAGGCGTGAGCCACCACACCCGGTCTTGTTCTTTCCTTTTTTCCCTTTTTCTTTTCTTTTTTTTTTTTTTTTTTTTTTTAATTTTTGAGGCAAGGTCTCACTCTGCTGCCCAGGCTAGAGTCCAGTAACATAGTCATAGCTCACGGCAGCCTCAAACTCCTGGGCTCAAGTGATCCTCCTGCCTTGGCCTCCTGAGTAGCTAAGACTACAGGCATGTGCCACCACACAAGGCTAACTTTTTAATTTTTTGTAGAGATGGGATCTCACTTTGCTGCCCAGGCTAGTCTTGAACTCCTGGGCTCAAGTGATCCTCCCACCTCAGCCTCCCAAAGTGATTACAAGCATGAGCCACTGCAGCTGGCCTTCACAATTCTTTTATACACATTCCTTTGTTTATTAAATGTTTGCTGTACATCAGGTACTGTACTGGACATTTAAAATGAAGAATTTAGATTCACAGTTCCTGTCCTTCAAGAGTTTACAGTCTAAAAAATGAGAAACACAAACTGACACTAACCAGTCAGTGTAGAAAGTGCTTCTGTAGACATAGCACAAGTTGCAATGGAGTCATAGAAAGGGTGCAGTTACTCCAGCTTGAGAGTGGGAAAGGCAGTGGTAGGGAAGGCATTTTCCCCTAACAATCAAAGCCAATATTCAGCAAGTGCTTAGCTGTCTGCTGTTAATTATGGTAAAGATTCCCATGAATCATTTAATCCCAACAGCCTTTCTATATCATATTCCCATGTCACAGAGGGAAAAATGGAGGCTTCCTGAGGTTAGGGTCCTTGCTCAGGTCACAGAGGCAGGACTGTCAGTAAGGTCTGTCTAATACCTAAGTCAGTGCATTTAGCCGTTACACGGCTGCAGCTCTTCCTTTCTCCAAAATCCAGAAGCAACCTGAGTCTTGAAGAATGCACACCAGATGGTCAGGCCAACAGGGAAAGGCATTTCAGATAGAAGAAACTGCAGGTGCAAAAGCATGGGGGTGAAACTAGGGTGAGTTTGAGACTTGGAATGAGTCTGGGAGAGTATATAGAGAAAGGCCAGGTCAGGGAGTGGAGAGGAAGCAGATGCCTGACCATGAAAGCTGTCATACAGTACTCTCTAAAGCTATGAACTTTGACCTTTTAGAGTGCTCCTGGTTCTCCAAAAGAAATGAGATTAATCAGAAGACTCTAGTATATTTGTCCACAGACATTGCTTAAGAAAAGGTGCTGGCAATAGCAAACACATGGAATCAGCCTAGGTGTTTATCAATGTAGATTGGATAAAGAAAACGTGGTACATATACACCCATGGAATACTAAGCAGCCATAAAAAGGAATGAAATCCTGTCCTTTGCAACAATATGGATGGAGCTTGAGGCCATAACCCTAAGCAAATTAATGCAGGAGCAGAAAACCAAATCCCACATGTTCTCACTTAAAAGTGGTAGCTAAACAATGAGCACACATGGACATAAATATGAGCGCGATAGACACTGAGACCTTCTGGAGAGTGGGAGATTGGGTTTAAAAACTCTCTATCAAGTACTATGTTCACTACTGGGGTGATGAGATTTGTACAGCAAAGTTCAGCTTCATGCAAAATTCCCATGTAACAAATCTGCACGTGTATCTAAACACTTAAATTTACTTAAAAAGTAAATATAGAAATGATTTTTTTTTTTTTTTTTTTTTTTTGAGACAGAGTCTCACTCTGTCTTCTAGGCTGGAGTGCAGCAGTGCCATCTCGGCTCGCTGCAACCTCTGCCTCCTGGATTCAAGTGATTCTCCTGCCTTAGCCTCCTGAGTAGCTGGGATTCCAGGGGCCTGCCACCACGCCTGGCTAATTTTCTTGTATTTTTAGTAGAGATGGAGCTTCACCATATTGGCTAGGCTGGTTTTGAACTCCTGACCTCAAGTAATCTGCCTGCCTCAGTCTTCCAAAGTGCTAGGACAGGCGTGAGCCACCGTGCCCAGCAGAAACAATTTTTTAAAGGTATTAGGATCCCTGAACAGAGGAGAATAAGCAATATTCTTGCCACCTTTTTCTCCTCGAGTGCCTTAAACTTTAATGTTTTAAAACTTAAAACNTAATAAATAAATTTTTTTTTTTTTTTTTTTTTTTTTTTTGAGACAGAGTCTCACTCTGTCTTCTAGGCTGGAGTGCAGCAGTGCCATCTCGGCTCGCTGCAACCTCTGCCTCCTGGATTCAAGAGATTCTCCTGCCTTAGCCTCCTGAGTAGCTGGGATTCCAGGGGCCTGCCACCACGCCTGGCTAATTTTCTTGTATTTTAGTAGAGATGGAGCTTCACCATATTGGCTAGGCTGGTTTTGAACTCCTGACCTCAAGTAATCTGCCTGCCTCAGTCTTCCAAAGTGCTAGGACAGGCGTGAGCCACCGTGCCCAGCAGAAACAATTTTTTAAAGGTATTAGGATCCCTGAACAGAGGAGAATAAGCAATATTCTTGCCACCTTTTTCTCCTCGAGTGCCTTAAACTTTAATGTTTTAAAACTTAAAACATGAAAGCAGTCATCAGAATTAATTATGGCGTGAAAGATCAATTGGAGCCGAACACATAATTTCCAAAATTGCAGATGTAGAAGTAAAACAAAATACTGGATCACTGAACCATTCATTTTGGAAACAGAACTTTGACAGGTTTCTCTGTTAATGCACTTTTCCACTCTTCTGCCAAGCCAGGAGATGCCAAAGCCCCCGCCCTCGGTCCAGGGCTCTTCATCACCGAGTGTGTGGCCCGCTGTTGAGAAAGAAGCCTGGGCTCTGGGGCACTCAGGGTGACTCAGAATCCACCTCTCCCACTTACCTTTGTTGTAACCTGGACCAAGGCAGGTCACCTAACTGCCATAAGCCCTTGTTTTCAGGTCCATAAGTTGGGGTAATTGTAATGACTAACTCAGAGGGTGGCTGGGAGGGCAACAGCACATGTAATGCCAGCACAGTGCCCAGCACATTGTAAGGTCCCAATCAATGACAAACATCAGTACAATCATCATTCTACACAGCCTCAAGTACAATTCAGATTCCCAAACCCCACGGAACACATTTTGACCATGCAGTATTAGCTCCACATAGCAAGAGTCTTTAAAAAATGGTCCTATCTCCAAACTTGCATTGCAAGACACTCTTCTCTTTGGATAAGGACAAGGGCAGTACTGTTGTCACACTCCATCTACCCCGAGCTATAATCAGTATGTTATATGCTGAGTTCAGTAGCTCAAAGAAGTGCTGTCGATCTGCACTGCAGCTACTTTCCATGGCTCCAGGAGTTCTATTTATGACTGTCTCAGGCATAGTTCCTTCACTATATCTCAGGTTCAGCTCTTACTATCTTTTTAAGCCAACAGTGGGAGAGAAAGACAGGAATCACTCATCAAGGACATAGAGAATGCCAACAAAGTAAAATTATGAAGGATTCTGTTAAAAAAAAAAAAAATACTTGCAGCCAAGGGTTTAAGTTGAACTTATACTCTACAAGTGACTCCAAAAGTGAGTCAGTGGAGCTCAGCATATTCTGGTCAACATTCACTCAGCATCCTCAGTACCTACCATGTGCCTGGATGTCTGGAAAATCCAGAAATTATTGAGATAGCCATATCACCTTCCAGCAACTTTATCTGTAGAGGACTAATGGCATACAACATAAATTGTCTTAAGTCAAAATGGAAAGCAAAAGTAGAACCACCAAGTTGAATTTCACAGAATTGAGGAAGAAATGATGTCTGGTTGGAAAATCTGAAAAGGTGTCATGAAAAGCCAGCATTTGTGTTAAGCCTTGGTGGAAGGAGGAAGACAGTATAGGAGAAGGGAACAGGGTGTGGGGGCAGAGAACTGGAACATCGAGAAGTGCGATTCAGTTTGGAAGCTTAATAAAGAACAAGGGCTACTTCTGAGTAGGCATCCAAGGCAAACTCCAGGAGAGGCCTTTGCCACCAATGGACAGGCTGGATTGGGATCAGGAGAGGGGATGCTAAGGCAGAGAAACCACTGGGAGAATGATATGCCCCAAGGATCAGAGGACTGGGGGTGCCAGGGCTTCCATAAGAGGTTGGTACTCATTCATGGAATTGGGTTCCTACCTCTGTTTTGGTTCTTTTGATGCACTGCCCAGAACTCTTCTGTTCATAAGAACCTCAAAATCCAAGTAAGGCAATACAGTAAGAGGAGGCACGAAGAACCTCTCTGAAGACTCTCCAAGGTCACAGTCCTCTGCACTTGGCCAATTGAACAAAACAGGTCTCAATCAGTTAAATGACATATCACAAAATGAAGGAGACTATTTGTTTAACTGGCCACATGTTTCATTGTTGAAGACAGCCATTTGTTTCATTCTTTAAAAAATGGGTTTGATATATTGGTGCATTTTAAAGACAGAAATGACACGACTAAACAACCCCCGTAATATTACTTAGCCCCACCCTTTAAGGACTCTGAAGCACATTGTACACTGGCTATAGAGAGGAAGGCAGCCTGTAAAGTAATGTGGGAAACCACCGTGTTCAGAGCACCATGGGGGTTTTATGGAAACTACTTAAACCTGATATTTTTATGTCCTTAATTTTCTCTCTCTCTTTAATTGTGGTCTATAACATACAATTTACCATTTTCACCATTTTTAAGTGTACAGCTCAGTGGCATCAAGTATGTTAAGTGCAATCATCACTGCTATTCACCTCCAGAGCTTTTCATCTTCCCAAACTGAAACTCTGTACCCGTTAAACACTAACTCACTATTACCCACTCCCCATATCCTCTGGAAACCACTACTCTGCTTTCTATCTCCATGAATCTGCCTATTCTGGATATTTCAAATAAGTGAAATCACATAATATTTGTCTTTCTGTGACTGGCTTATTTCACTCAGCACAATATCTTCAAAGTTCATTCATGCAGTAACACATACTACAACTTTCTTCCTTTTTAAGGTTAATATTTCATTGTAGGTATATAGCATGTTTCCATTCATCCATTCATCGATGGATATTTGAGTTATCCCCACCTTTTGGCTATTGTGACTAATGCCACTGTGAACATTGGTATACACTGTGAATCCATTGACCCCACCATTTTCTTTCTCCAGTCTACCCTTATTCCTGTCTTGACTGTCTACTTTATTCAGAATAGATTCCACGACCTATCACGCTCAATTATTTGCCCAATTCTCCCTCTGCTGCATGAACATGACAAAATTCCAGCCACAGACAAACCCAGATATCTGACTTTTCTGTCTCAGGCATCTATTCACTGGAATGTTACTGAAGACAACCGTACTACCCTTCATCATTACCTTTCTCAAATGGGCACTCGACGCTGCCCAGAAGTCCTAACACGATAAACTTAGTCTCACATTATCCATTGATAAAAATTTTCTAATTTTACTTTAAGTTTCAAACTTCCAACCTATATTCTATTCATTTCCCCTCACTTTTAGGTACCCTTCTGTATTGCATAAATTCATTTATTTAAAAAAAAAAAAAACTATTTATTAAGCACCTCCCAGGAGGTAGGTGCTATGCAGTCACTGGAAATACTGCAGTGAACAAAATTAAGTCCCATCTCTCATTGAGCTTCTTTTCTAGAATTGTAAGAGATCATAAGCAAATAAACACATAAATCTATAATAATGATAGGTGATATCAACTACAGAAAAGAAAACTAAAGCAGAGTAGAGCATCAATCAAAGAGAGACTTTACACAAGGTATGCGGGGAAGACCTCTCCAATAAGACTATATTTGAGCAGAAACCTAAATGCAGGGAGGAAGCAAGCTATTTAAATGCCCTGCTCAAAATTGCTCATTACTTCTTCATGGCCCACTTCAGTCTACGTTCTGCATCTCTTATGAAATTGTTTCAAAACGTTCCTTATGTTTTAACCAAGCTCAATGTTGCACTCTGATTTTTCTGTTCTGTATTTTCCCATACTACAGATGTTCCTCAACTTATGATGGAGCTATGTCCTGACAAACCCATAGAAAGTTGAAAATATCATAAGTTGAAAATGCATTTAAAAACATCTAACCTATTGAACACCATGCTTGACTTAGCCCATCTTAAACGTGCTCAGAACACTTACCTTAGCCTACGTTTGGGCAAAATATTCTAGCACAAAGCCCATTTTATAAAACATGTTGAGTAGCTCATGTAATTTTTCAAATAGTACACCATAGAATATAATATCAATTGTTTACCGTCGTAATCATGTGCCTGACTGGGAGCTGCAGCTTGATCCCACTGCCCAGCATCACAAGAAGGTATACTGCATATCACTAACTCAGAAAAAATATAGAAATTCAAAATATGGTTTCTGCTGAATGTACATCACTTTTGCACCATCATAAAGATGAAAAATCATAATCGAGCCATCATATTTGGGAACTGTCTGTAGTCTCTTTCTCTGGAATACCCTTCCCGTTCCTTCAAGATACAACTTCAACACCTGCTCTTTTCATAATCCATTCATTTCTGGGCTTCCAGCTTTCTGAAATTTCCTCTTCTCTTGGCTTTCACAACATACCACTCTCCTGGTTTTCTTTCTTTCACTATTTTCTTTTCTTTTCTTTTCTTTTTTTTCATTACCTTGCTATACTTACTGATTGGTTCTAATAAACTTTCTTAGGTTGTTTGAGTTTTTCACCTAGACAATCATATCATCTGTGAATACAGTTTTATTTCTTTCTTCTTGATATGCATGTGTTTTATTTTTCTTGCCTTATTGCATTGGCTAGAACATGCAATATAGTGTTAAATCAGTGTGTGCAAGGTGGACATCTTTATCTTTTCCCTGATTTCAAGAAAAAAGCATTCTCTGCCTTAGCACTAAATATTATATTCACTGGAAGTTTTTTCATAATAGCTGTTTATCAGGTTAATGAGGTTCCTTTCCATGTATAGTTTGCTGAGTTTTTTTTTTTTTTTTTGCTAAGTAGTTTTATATGTATTATTTTAATATCCATAATAACCCTATGAAGTAAGTACCATTATAATTTTCATTTTATAAGCAAATGAACTTGCACACAGAAAACTTAAATAACTTTCCCCAAACCAGGTATATTTACAGGCCAGGATTTAAACCTAAGGAGGTTAATTCCAGAGCCTATGTTCTTTTAAAACATTTATTTTATTTTAAATTTATTTTTTAAAATATATATTGATCATTACATGTTGCATTGACATGTGTATACATTGTGGAATGGCTAAATAGAGCTATTTAACCTATTGATTACCTCAGATACTTATTTTTTTTTATGAGAATGTCCCAAATCTACTTTCTTGGCAATTTTCAAGGACACAATACTTTGTTATTAACTACAGTCACCATGCCATACAATAGAGCTCTTGAACCCATTCCTCTTGACTAGCTGAACTCCTGGTTTTCTTTCTACCTCTCAGGCAGTCCTGCTTCCTGTTTCTTCCCACACTGGCTCCCTGGGAAATCTCATCTGCTCCATGGTTTAAAATATCATCTATGTGCAAAAAAAGGCAAAATGTGTGGGCCCTGTCCAGATTCCTTTTCTAAGTGCAAGATCACTGTACATCTTTAATTGGATTTCCCCAAAACTTGTATCTCTACAGTTTAAGTCTTGAGTGGATTTTTTTTTTTTTTTTGTCTTTCTGTTTGTTTTCATTTATCATGAGTGCTGATTTTTGTCAAATGCCTTTTCTCTGTCTATTGAGATAATCATATGATTTTTTTCCTTTATCCTATTAACATGTTTTAACTGATTGGTTTTTATAAGTTAAAATAACTTTATATTCCTTGGATAAGTCCCACTTGGTGATGGCATAGTACTTTTTATATGTTACTGGATTCAGTTTGTTAGTATTTTATCAAGGTTTTTTGCAGCCGTATTCACAAGAGATATTGGTCTGTAATTTCCTCCTCCCCCCAGCTTTATTGAGGTATAGTTGGCAAATTAAAATTGTATGTATTCAAAGAGTACAATGTGATGGTTTGATACACATATATATTGTAAAATCACGGCCTCAATCAAATGAACTAACATGTTAATCACCACACATATCTACCGTGTGTGTGTGTGTGTGTGTGTGTGTGTGTGTGTGTGTGTGTGTGTGTCTGTGGTGAGGACATACCGTTTGAGATTTTTTTTTTTCTTAAGATACATAGTCTTGCTGTGTTGCCCTGGCTGAAGTGCAGGAGTGCTATCACAGTTCAACACAACCTCAAACTCCTGGGCTCAAGCAATTCTCCCACCTCAGACTCCCAAGTAGTTGGGACTACAAGTATGCACCAAAATGCCTGGCTAATTTTTTACTTTTATTTTTAATAGAGATGGGGTCTTGCTATGTTGCCAGGCTGGTGTCAAACTCCTGGCTTCAAGCAATCTTCCCACCTCAGCCTCCTAAAGCCCTGGGATTACAGGCATGAGCCACTGCACCTGGCCCAGTTTAAGTTTTGACACCTCACTCTAGACCTCTTCCCGCTCCTGTTCTCCCCACCTCAGTGACTGACATACCAGAGACCTGAGAAGCAGCTGTGTTTCTAACATATTTGGTATCCTTTCCCCACTCTTCACCCACCTAAGCAATTCTCAGCTTAAATTACACTTACTCAGAGAAGATTTCATTGATGACTGCTCAATCAATGGCTAGTTCTTCTTCACCCTCTTATTTTCTCTCATCATATCCTGTTTCCTGCATAGAGTTACTGAAATTTGCCATTATACACTTTGTTCATTTCCTTTTTTATTGTTGGTCTCTCCTAATGACTGTATGCTTCATAACGACAGGGACCATGGTTATTTGTTCACCACAGATGCTTATGGCCTGGCTTAGTGCCTGGCATCTAGTAGATATTTAAGAAATATTTGATGCATCATGAGACCAAAACATTAACATCTTAGCATTCATAGACTTTCAGTCCCACCTAGCAAATCATAATATTCAGGCAGTGCCTGCTTAACTTTCTTATTTGCTTTTGATCTCTGACAATTAAAAAAAAACAAAACCAGAGTCAAAGCCTGAGAAATTCTACTTTGATTCTTTGTTATTTTCTATTTAGATCTTCATTTTGTCTCATTAATGTTGTGAACCCAGAACATTTGAGACAGGTCTCAGTTAATTTAGAAAGTGGTCAGAGCACAGTTTGGTTTTATACATTCTAGGGACACATGAGACATCAATCAGCTGCTCCATATTTGAGGCAATCAGATACGCATTTATCTCAGTGAGCAGAGGGGTGACTTTAAATAGAATGGAGGCAGGTTTGCCCTAAGCATTCCCAGCTTACCTTTCCCCTTTAGCTTAGTGATTTGGGGGCCCCAAGATTTATTTTCCTTTCACAATATGTTAGAGTTATTTTCATATTTCATTTTTTAAAATGTACTTGAGCACTTTTTGTCCATCACACTAGCAGCAAATCTTTGTTCAGTTTGTTGTTTGCCTTTCAACCTTACTTAAGATGGTGCTTTAGTTTGGGTATTTGACCCTCCAAACTTCATGTTGAAATTTGATCCCAATGTTGAAGCTGGGGCCTAATGGGAGGTGTTTGGGTCATGTGTGCAGATCACTTATGAATGGTTTGGTGCCTTCAAACATGAGTGCATTCTCACTCTAATAGTTCTCAAGAGAATGCCCCAAGAGCTGCTGGTTAAAAACAGCCTGGAAGCTCTCTCCTCTCTCTCTCTCTCTGTCTCTGTCTTGCTTCCTGTCTCACCATGTGATCTCTGCACACATCAACTTCCTTATCAGAAGCAGATGTTGGCACTATGGTTCTTGAGCAGCCTGGAAAGCCACGAGCCAAATAAACCCCTTATCTTTATAAATGACCCAGCTTCAGGCATTCCTTCATAGCAACACAAATGGACTAAGACAGATGGTTTTTGACTATAACAGCTTAAATATTTCCTTTATTCAAACCATCATCTCTTCCTTTTAAAAAAATCTTTGCATTAAAGCTTGGAAAGTCCTGCATCTCAATGGCCTACAGTGTTTACCTATATTTTCTTCTAGAATTTTTTGTTTCATCTATCTGATTTTCTTTTTTTTTTTTTTTTTTTCTTTGAGATGGCACCTTGCTCTGTCACCCAGGCCAGACTGCAGCGGCGTGATCTCAGCTCACTGCAATCTCTGCCTCCTGGGTTCAAGCAATTCTCCTGCCTCAGCCTCCCATGTAGCTGGGATTACAGGCACGCAACACCATGCCTAGATAGTTTTTTTTATTTTTAGTAGAGATGGGGTTTCACCATGTTAGCCAGGCTGGTCTCGAACTCCTGACCTCAGGTGATCTGCCCATCTCAGCCTCCCAAAGTGCTGGGATTACAGGTATGAACCACAATGCCTGACCTCATCTATCTAATTTTAAAAATATATTAGAACTGTTTTTGATGTATAAAGGAAGATATGGTTAGCCAATTACTCCAGCATCATTTATTAAATAATCTATTATTTCCTAAACAGATTAAAACTGATATTTTTTATCCTATACCAAAATATCAGATACAATAGAGTCCATATTTTTATTTTCATTATCTTTTGTCTAACTCTAGAATCTTACACGGTAAGTCCTCACCACTATTTTTCTTTTCCAAAATGCTTCTTTCTTTCTTTCTTTCTTTCTTTCTTTCTTTCTTTCTTTCTTTCTTTCTTTCTTTCTTTCTTTCTTTCTTTCTTTCTTATTTTTGGGGTGGGGGGACGGAGTCTCGCTTTATTGTCTAGGCTGGAGGGCAATGGCACAATCTCGATTCACTACAACCTCCGCCTCCTGGGTTCAAGTAATTCTCCCTGCTTCAGTCTTTCAAGTAGCTAAGATTACAGGCGCTTGCCACCACACTCAGCTCATTTTTGTATTTTTAGTAGAGGCAGGGTTTCACCATGTTGGCCAGGCTGGTCTCAAACTCCTGGCCTCAGGTGATCTGCCTGCCTCAGCCTCCCAAAGTGCTGGGATTACAGGTGTGAGCCACTGCGCCTGGCCCCAAAATGGTTTTTATCAGTCTCAAGTGTTTGCTCTTCCAGAAAATTTTAGAAACATTTTGGCCAAATTAAAATATTTCGG
>NW_016803481.1:5085800-5100497 GCF_001698545.2 Rhinopithecus bieti | reverse complement strand
AAAATTTGGTTAGTCTTTGATAGTATTGTACTATATAATTTATTTCTTGTAGAATAAAAATATTTCAATATTGATATCACCGTCAAGAAGCATGCTTCATAGCATAGCATGTTACCCACACAACAGGTGAATTCCGTCACCTGGCCAGTATCAACTCAATGACCACAACCAAGGAAGGTTTAGCAAGGGGATTTTATTACTTGTAACGAGTAAGAATAGTTCCCAAAACAGTGTCTCCCCAAGCAGGGGTTGGGACAGGTGTTATAACCATAGGGTCATGAGTGATGATCTGATTGGATTTTGTAATGAGGTGATGCCGGGAGTAATAATATGACTGGTTCCTGCCATGAGGTGACACCAGAGCTCAATCTGATTGGATCCTGGATCCTGCCATATGGTGTCTGCTTCTTAATTCAGCCCCTGCTTCTCCAACTAAGCACTTAGGTTCCACCAGTGGCTGCACACTTTGGTTCCTCTGGACATACTCAGGTAATATGACCTTCAACCTGGGGGTCCATGGCAACTGAAAAACAACTCACAATGTTGCTACATAAAAGTTGCACCAGATTGGTGTGATGCAGTTACAACACAATGAAAGAACAAGACAGACGTGAATACTTGACCCCTGTAGCTTCTGGCATCCTCATACTCCCGGATCCTGACATTACGCTGAACATCTGTGCTGGATTTGGAGGTGGTGTATTCTCACCTTTTAAGTAATGGATATTTTAGTGAAAAGGTGGTATCAGGGCCTGCTACTTAGATGCCATTTTTAGGAAGAAGTGTCAGAAAGTTTTTAAGACTGCAAGGAAAGAGAACACTCTCAGGGGGTTGATGCCAATAGGGTGGGAGTCAAAATGAGGACAAAATGAGGCCCTGAGCATCAGAGATCAAGGCCAAGAGGGCATAGCTGAGGGAATCCAGTTCCAGACAGGCTTGCAAACATGGATAATCTATTATTTCCTGGGAGGAAACACTGGGAGGATCCCCCCAGGAGACTAGGGATGTGGTTCTGGAAGGCCAGAGTGATAGTGCATGGAAAAGGCAGTTCTCACTAGAATCCATGCGTTAAAATGTCAATAAAGGACTCATCTCCACAAGTGGGGGGAGGTCAGCACAGGAAAAAGAGTTTAAAAAATTAAATTAAAAAAAAAGAAACACAACGGGGGCAGTGCCAGTGCCCAGGAATGGACAGCAGCCAGGAAAGGTATAAGGAAACTCCAGACATTCCCAGGACCACGTTTCAGAGACTTGGATCTGGTCCTAAGTGCTACTGAAGCCCAAAGTGATCATCCCATAGGTAACTGGAAACAATCCATGCAAAGGAACATGGAGCATTTTAACTCAAGCCAAGTGACTGCTCTATGGCTGCAAATCACATTGGTGGGTGGTGGGGAGCTACTTCTAGGGCTTCTGCCTTTGAATCCATGGCAATATGGAAGCAGAGATTTGAGAGTTTTAAGCACAGAGGTCTACTCTCTGCAGAGTAAACACTAATAACACTTCTGAGAGAAATGTAAAACCTTTGTTATGTGTTTAGACTCCCCCCTCTGGCTGGATTTACGATATATGAAGAGGCTCTTGCTCACATTGTAACGAGTCTTACAAAGTGCCTGCGATCAAAATATAGGTGCTCTGTAATTACCCAAGTATCATTTTCCCTACTGTGAACCATAGATGACAGGATGGAGATAATAAAGTTCCAAGGATTGCATTTTCAGTCAATTATTTTTGATGGTCTGCAGGGGCCAGGTCAAGTTGAAATCACTCCAGACACTGTGGAAATATCTCATCATGCATCCTGTGAGACCAGGACAAAGGCCTCAAAAAGACTTCTTCTTTTAAACAACTCTTTTTTTTTTCTGATTATAAAAGTTATATATGCCTATTATAAGAAGACATGGAACTGTAGAGAAGAAAATAAATATTATGGTTTTAACAATTTTTTACTCTAAAATAACAGCTCATTTTGGTAGGTTTTTTTTTAAAAAAAATGCATAAACATTATAATCAATTAGAGACATATACATCACTGAATCTATCTATCTATCTATCATCTCTATCTAATCTGTCATCTAGCTGTGTGAGACATTTTCACTTAACATCATAGCAAAAGTATTTTTTAAAAGGGTTGGGGGTCTACTTAGAACTTGAATTCTACAAAAAGCATACAGCGTTGAATTGAATTACATAGGATCTCCTACAGATACTTGGATAATACTAAACTAATTTCACCACTGTGACCATAGAAAGTGGTAATAAACCCAGATATGTCACTGGCATGCCAAGAAAGTGGCCCCCAGAAATGAGTGATGGATAGCCATTGTCTTGGTGCATCTGGAAATAATCTCCTGAGCCTAAAAATAATGGGTCACATTAGCTAAGGCAGAACAGTTATGTGGCTAAATTAAGCTTCAGCTACTATCAAGAGACTCATTCCAAAATGGGATTTTTTTAAGTAATAATAATAGTACCTTATTAATTATTTATAAAGTAATTATATTTGAGCCCCTGCTGTTGCCATTCATTCAAATGATTTCAAAACTGAGAGTGAGGGAAGAAGGAGGGGACAGATATTATATTCACATTTTTCTAGGCTGAAAATACTGAGGGTGGTTTTCAGCAAAGGATGTAACCCAGGATTTTTATGTTTACATGGATGTGTTTTGTACAGATGGTGTTCCATTGCATGTACTCTGCTGTATTTTCTGACATTTTATGGTGCCATACGCCTTTCCTTAAAACCACAGCCAATGGGTAAAGTATACAGAGAGCAAATGGGCTGAAGGCAAGACAACCACAGTGCCTCTAATCACAGGACTGTATTAGTTAGAACTTCTATGACTGCAGACAGCCAGTGGTGTGTGCTATAGGTGAAACTGCTATTTACTTCTTCTCAGAAGAGACTCAGGACAAAGAAAACATATGATGCCCAAACAAGACCACTAAATGAAGATTTCATCAGCCCCCTTGTCTAAATACCCCAATATTAAAACTCTGGAACACATAAATACGGCACTGAGGCACAAACCAACAAAAGACCAGGCAGCCAGCTGTCTGTGACACAAAAATAAGGCCCTGGAGTCAAAAGTTGGTTTCAGTGTCACACAAATACAAATGTCTAATAAAAACTAAGTGAGTGATCGTGATGAATTCCTCTGGACTCTTTTAAAAATTTACTGGCTGTGGGGGGTTGGGGATGAGTGAAGAGGTGGCTTGCAAGGGGTTGGTTTAAAAGTCTCACATCTAGTGTAGAGAATTCAAGTTAAATCTTGCTGCCTAAGGAGATCACTATTAACATTTCAGCATATTTCCTTCCAGACCCGTCAATGCATATGTATATGTTTATATAAAATTGTATCTACACTGGTATCATGTTCTGTGTAATATTATATCTAGCTTTTAAATTTGATGTTATATTTTAAAATCATGTTTTCAAGTAATTAAATATCCCATGACTCATTTGAAAGACTGCTTAATACTCTTTCATATGAATCACAGTGTATTTAATGTGTCTCATCATATCAACCGTGCAGATGGAATCCAGGTTTCTTATTAATATAAATTATATGTCCACAAATATACCTATACACAAATGTTTGTCCCACATTGTACTATTTCTTTAAGATATATCCCTACACCTTGTTTTCTTTAGTGTCTATGAACAATTTTTAAGCTCATACTCCATCCAGCAGAGTACAAAGGCTTCTAGTAACCCCCATCTTCACTAATGTTGAGCATAATGAACACTTACATCTTTGTTATATGATAGCATACATTGTTGCTGCTTTAACCTATTTATTGAACAGTTTGTCTGATTACTACTAAGCTAAATAATTGGGATTTTAAAAAAATTTCTTGGCTATTGTAATTTCCTTTTGGAAATTGAGTTCATATGTCCTTTCTCTTCTTCTCTTTGGATTTTTAGTTTACATTCTATCAATTTCTAATCAAATGTTTCTCCATCATATTTATGATCAAAAACTAACTTTTAAATGGGTGTTTTCCCTTTTTCATGTTTTACTGCTTTCACATGCAAAAGAATTGCCTCATGCTGAGATAAGATACATCTCTGCAGTTACTTATCTCTCTCTCTCTCTCTCTCTCTCACACACACACACACACACGCACACACAGAATCTAGTGTGATTTTTGTATTACTTTTGCTTTGCTCTCTAATATCTAGAAGTTGTTGTTTTCAAATGAGCTGACTCCGTTTCCCACCCTGAAGAAAGCTGTTAGAAATATCTTCCTTTTTCTTATGTCTGTATTTACTGGAATCATTCACACCCCCACCCCTGCCTGTGTGTACACGTGCACACTTCTAGATTCCTCCCTGCTGGTAGCTTCCAGCAGCCAGCAGATATGTTAATTGTATTAAACCATCTGGGGACAATTTAATACAATGCAGGATTCAGCCATCTCTTCTTTTGTGTGCTTGGTTGAAGATCTGATAGAAGAGATCGTTTCTATTCTGGAGAACTAAGAGATTAAGGAAATTTCAATTATTCTAAATTTAGAACTAGTACTCCAAGAGAATTTCCCCAACCCCTCCCCGCCATCAAAAAAAAAAAAAAAAAAAAAATCCCAGATTAAGTTTCAAGGAATGTTTATGTATTGAAATCACTGTCTTAAACTAGCCCACTACTGTATGACTGTATGATCTTTCATGAGGAACCATGTCACCTCTTTAAGCTTTGGTTTCCTCATTTATAAATCCCCAACAATCATTCCTACTTTACATTACTTCTGTGATGTTTAAATGAGATAATATTTCCAATGCAGCACCTCAATAAACGGTTGCTCAATAATGTGTATTGAGTTTTAATTTAAGGGAGAGTAAATAAAAGTAATGACAACTACAAAGCTTTAAATTCTAGCCTGGCAAGATTAAAGGTCTTTATTCTTTAGCATATTTTAAGGTCATTCTCTAGAGTGTAATTTATTGTCAGTGACTGGCACAAGAACTGGGGAGACTGGAATGGTATGTTTGCCAAATGATTTGACAACTTTGAAAGAAGAAAATTCTTAGAGAAATAAAGTACAGGTAAAATTCAGAAAGGCTAGTCTCCTCCCTCCTAGGTTTGGGGTCACTTGCCACAGAAAAATATTAAAGACTAGGATTTATCGAAGACTAATCCTACACTAGACCCTGTGCTAAGCAGGTGGGATCTCTTTTCTTCCTCCCACTAGTCTGTGTGTGGCCAGTACTCTTAGAAACACTCTATCGCAGAGGAAAAGAAAGTCTTACCCAAATCACACAACTACTAACTGATAAGTATGGGGGTTCTTTCACCCCAGTCTGATGCTAGTGCTCCTGCTTTTAGCACCCAAATGCAGCTGTGCAAGCTGGGCAAGTGTATGGGCCCTGTAAGAACTTGTCATCAGCCGAGAGCACCCTTCCGAACTTGCCTGGCCTCCCATGAGCTGCCCCTCAGCGGGATTGTTTCCAAGGTGTTTCGGAAAGAATTTCTGCTTCCCAAATATCTTCTCCATTTCCTCTTAGGATTCAGAATGCTTTATGTTCTAGAGTCCATGCTTTTTTCATTTCAAACTCAGGTATGTCTTAAAATGTCACTGCCCCGGTGGAGTTCCTATTTCAAGGCACATTCCCACTGAAGTCTAAGTGATGGATATGAGATCCTTTCCTAAGGAAAGGTTTGGCTGGGTAAGAGGAAGAGGAAGAGGATATGGGGAAGTAAGAACCAGGACGGGAGAGGCCAGAGAACTCCAAAAATAAAAAAATGTTGAGAATTTCACAAGCTTGCTCTGAACTGCCCTGATAAAAATATATAATTTTTTAGATGCATTAGAACCAAATTGCAATTTGCTGCATAAGAATTCACAGGAAAGAAAAAACCTACTTCTACCTTATTTGAATGCTTTCTATTTTCCTCTTAATTAAGGGTTAGAGTATACAAAATCCTTCATTAAAATCTTTGGTTTCTTGAAATTGACATTTTTACTAAAAATGGAAGTATATAGAAAAAAGAATTTTGTTATTTGAATACTCGATCCTCTTTATTGTGCTACTCCTGGTGTCACATAAATTTTACTCCTTAACATTTTCTCTGGAAACTTTCACGACAGAGTATATTGAGCCCCTCATTCTATGGTTAAAAACACAAAATCATCAAATGGCTTTTATATTTAACCACATCTCTAGCCAAAGCCAAATCTGAACAACCTTACTGGCTGTATTATACATTAAACTTGGTTTATATGTTTTCCTCCTCCCATAATCTTACCTAGGCATTATAAATGAATTATGATTAGGCATTATTAGAAGCAGGGTAAAATTTAAGATATCTTTCCGGAGCAAATATATTGTTTTAGCCAGAGGGGTGATATTATAAGACCCAACGGGACCAGAGGAAGTGATGTGTATGGGCTAAACATCTATGAATTATTGGCAAGATGGCCGAATGCTGATCATTTTAATAGAAAAGAAAAACTAAGCAGTGGTCAGGGAACCCATATTTCTGAAATTATGCTCATGCCTTTCCTCGTCCCTTTTGGATTTCATAAAGCTGGATGGTTGACAGAAGCTTAGCATTATTGCCTATAAAACTCTGACTCATTTCAAGAATATAAAAGCACACTGAGGACTAGGCAAATTGCTGCGGAAAAAGTTTGCATTAAAATTCAGGACTCGAAACCCAAATGCCATTTTCCTGGCCCGCCCACTGCAGCTGCCTTGCACAGCCCCCACTTTCCACATCTCCCAGGCACAGCAATTGCATTTGTTCTGACAAGGAGGCCTCTTAGCTTAGCTCACCTCCTTAACACTGACAAGTGACTGCCTGCAGCCAGCTCATTTATGAAGAGAGCTTTTAGATGGATTAAAATGTCAGACGTTCGGACAGTTTAAATGGAAAGCTAGGGGTGTTTTCCTGAGTGTGAAGCTCCCTACTGCTTAATGAGCCCCCACTCCTCCACTCCACGGGGCAATGGCAAGAGGGGAGACAAAATGACTGAAGGGTCATGAACAATACATCTCAGCATATTGTATAAACAATACACATCAGCCGCTGTCTGAGCGACACACAGACCTACCCTAAGAACTGCTCTGTCTTCCAGCCAGACTGCACATTAGGCAGGACGCTGTCTCCCACATCCTCTTGCCTTCCTGCCTCTCGTCCTACCTGCTACCCCACACTGCCCCCATGTGCCAAGTGGATTGCAAAAGATGCCACTGTGGCAATATTTTTCACTGCCCACTTCTCCATGCAACTCTTTCCTTCCTCGAGGCATTTCCAGATGATTAACTTACTAATCTGTGATACTAAAAGAATTCACACTCAGATATTAATGCATTAGTGCATTAATCCTCCCAAAGGGGTGTAGGGGTGTATATGTGTAGGTAGGTAGGTAATAAGAGAGCATCCCAGGCCACAATAGGAAGCAAAAGCATTGAATAGTGGCAAAGACACAGCATAGAGAACCAGGAGCCTTGGATTCTAAACTTGAACAAGCCCCTTAGCGTCTCCAGGTCTCAGTTTCCCACTTGGGAAATGAGAAAACTGAACCAGTCCACAGGTGGGGTCTTCAGGCGTATCTCAGGCTAATGAGAGGAGTCATAGAAGCAAGGGGTCCTGCCTGTGTACAGTACCTTTGTCATGACCATATAGCATTGGTAAATGACATGCATGTCTGCTTGTGACACGGACACTGTATATATTTTGGTGGGGTCTGATTTGCAGCTTGACTGTGTTTTCCTCAGATAGCATATCTGTTAATCAGAACTGCAGCAGGAGAAAGACACTGATGTGCCTCGGACTTGTGCCAGGGAGAGTCCACAAAGAGACCTGAGGTTGGGCGGGGCCATTAACAGGTTACAGCCCAAATTCCTCTTCTCCCCCGCCAGAGACATTATCTCATCGGTAGAGTTCGCCAGAGGCTGAAGTTATATCTCATTAAGAGTCTCCTAAGCACTGAGATTCTGCACTGTCACTGACACCCATTTAGTCTATAGTTCTGCCATGTCATTAGGCAACCTTTTCCTAGGGACACAGGAGAGAAGAGGCTACAATTAATTCAAGGCGGAAAGGAACAAAAAGAATGATAGAACCATAGAATGTCCAAGTTAATGTCAGAAAAGGAAAGATCCAAACTTCTCCAAAAGAGACCCCAAAGGTATAGGCTGTAAAGGGACTTTCTGGTGCATGTGAGAATGAATGAATGAATGAATGAATGACCCTTTCTTGGCCGGGCATAGAATGAAGGGGGCAATTCAAAGCATTAGAAGACAAGAGGGAGTCATGGAACCTGGGACCCCACCCTAAGAAAAATAAAACAAGTTGAAGAATTAGTGAGAATGTGCATCTAGATAGACTTTTTCAAATAAATTCTTGGTGGGCCCTGGGGATAAATATTTAAGCAAGCTGGGCTAGAAAGTGACATAATTTAGAAGGAAGCAAGTGGCCCTTATTTTTATATATAACATTTTAAATTATCTGGTTGACTGATAACACTTTCAGCCTGACAACTAAATAACAACGAGAAACAGCTACACGTCTCCAGGGCCTTTCTTCCGGACAAACTTTTCGGGTCCCTTCTTCCCTGAACTGGTGCAGGCATGCAAAAAAAGCTCCGTGCCACTCCCAGCAGCCTCCATTCTTTGGTAGAACGCACCGCAGCAATCGCGGCAAGTCCCCTCCTGGGTACAGTACAGGGGGCTCCACAGCGCCCCTGCTGGTGACTTGGGAAGGGCACGCAAGCCGAGAAAGCAAGTGTCAGAGTCTGGACTGGCCTCCCAGGGCATCGCCTACCGCTTGTGCTCAGAGAGTCAGGGTCATCATAGTTGCACTGTTCGATGGACAATAAATGCGGGACATCTTTGTTTTACATTCACCCTCCCTCCCGCGTGGCAGGAGACCTGCACTGGCATCCAAGCCCTCTCCCGCTATGCGCGCTCCGCCGCAGCTGCCGCTGCACCATTCATTCCCTCCTGCAGAAGTTCAATATTGCTGCAAATATCGAGGGAAAAAAAGCGCTGAGGGGGGAGGGGAAGGAGGGAGGGAGAGAGGGAGGGACAGCGAGCCAGCGGCCGCTGCAGAGGAGCGAAGGGCAGTCCCGCGGTCAGGAGGGGCAACTGAGCTTTCCGCCCGCCTGTCATCCGAAGCTGCGGACTGGGACAGGGTGGGGTGCGCCAGCTAGGGGCCCCTGACCCTGCACAGACCCAGGGGTGTGGCGTGGATGACCCGGGAAGCCGCACCCGGAGCCGGCAGCATGTCAGGCCGTAGAGAAAAATGGATGTCCCTAGGCTAAAGATACATTGGGACCGGGGATGGCATCCCAAAACTCCCAGCGCCGGGAAGCTCGGACTCCGGGCGGTGCCTGGCTCCCCTCCCCCGTTCCCGCCACAAGAGGCTGCTGAGTCATTCCTGCCTGAGCCCCGGCCGCCCCCAGCCCGCCACGCGATTGGCGGGTTAGCCCGGGCGCAGCGCCCCCTTCCCAGCTCCGGCACCCCCAGGGCTTCCCACAGGCAGAGGGCGGGAGCCCCAGCGAGTGACCAGTTGGGGCTTGGCAGGAGCCCCCTAAAAATACGCCCCACTTGATGTGCATTCGCACATGGGCGCGTTTTGGGAGTAAACAATGCATAACCTTCTTCGCATTCAAAGGGTCTGAACTCAAAACGGGGCTCAGCCTTGCTCCTCGGGAGCAACCCTTGTTTTAAACCTGGGAAACGGTGATGTCTTAGAGGAAAGGGCTTCCCCGGGCCCGGGACTCGCGCGCTCCTGGTGCCAGCCATGCTGCTCTGGCTTTTGTATTTTAACTCTGTGGGCTTCTGTCCCCATCTCCGTGTAAGGCTACAGCCCCCTTCCGCGCTTTGCCGAAAGTATCTTCCACGCCAGTTTAAAAAACTATGTCTGCGATTTCTCCATCTCTGCCCTTTTCCAGTTCCTCTCTTTTCTCTTCTTCAGCCCCACCCCCGCCCCTTCTCTCCTTATCCTTTCACTGCGCGAGTTCAGGCCCTAGTTACTACCGCAGGCACCAGTCACACCCGGGGAGATGTGTGCTGTTTTGTGCAAGACGCTGCGGTCACCCAGTCCGGAATTCTGCTGGTCTACACCGAGTTCCGCAACACCACCACCACCTCCACACACATACGTCCGTCCCTCCTTGAACCTCTTCCCCGTGAATGCTTTGGCTTTTAAGGAACTTTGTGGCGGTTCTGCTCTTTCGCAGGCAGCTTCCCAAGGCAGTACAGGGACTGACTGCTGAGGTTCGGCAGGGTCGGGGAGGTGGAGAAGCCGATTCCCAAGCGGCTCTTGGTAGGTGTTACAGTCCCTCGTTACTAAAGACGCCGCCGCCCGCTCGCCAGGCTTGGGGACCAGGGT
This sequence comes from Rhinopithecus bieti, assembly GCF_001698545.2. NCBI lineage: Eukaryota > Metazoa > Chordata > Mammalia > Primates > Cercopithecidae > Rhinopithecus > Rhinopithecus bieti. Next base: position 5,090,154 of record NW_016803481.1, on the reverse strand, counting down.
GACTCTGCCCTTTCTGGGCGGAATACGGGTGAAGGCTGTCTTTGGGGATCCACAGGCGATGTGTGCCGTTCTCATTGTATCCTCAACTCCCATCCCTTCCGGGCTAGCCCGATCCCTTTAATGCAAGGATCGGTGCCGGGAGGAAAGAGAGCGTGGGCCGCTCTGTAAAGGAGGCTGGTGTTTTGGGGGAGCGGGGAGAGCCTGTAGCCCACGCATCTCCATGGTTCTGGCCCAATTTCTCCACTTTTTCACTTCGATCTAATTGGTCTTCAAGGTTCCCGAGGCTGCGCACCAGTTTTTGATATCGATTGAACAGGGCTCCGGATTAATCACTTGTCCTCACGGCCCTCTGCAATAAGATTTACTCTCTAACTGTTTAAAGCTTTTCTTTCTTTTCTAGGAAACAGCTTATTTTTCTGCTTTTCTGATAAAACTTTGACACTGGACTGTAGATTTTTCCCATGAGTTTCTGCATATCCCTTCGACAGGCTTTATTATTTACAGAATTGGGTAGGGGACAGCTACTCTGTCAGCTGTGGTTGGTTGCCTTATCTTTGTTCTTGAGAGAACAGCTGGGACTTTTTCACCACACATGAAGATTTTATTTGAGAGCAGAGATACTTGCCTCTGCCAGCTACGGTCAGATAAAATTAAATAGAAGGCCATACTTGTATCTCTGGGGTGCATGCTTAGTACTACAATCATATAAGTAGCGGGCATTTGATCATCTTTCCTGGGCTATTAGCCTTTTAACTCTCACAACTCTGGCAAAATGTAAATAATTTTCTTCATTTTTATAGTGTTAATATCTGGATTTGAACCCAATCCTATTTCAAAGGCTCTTCTACTGTCTCATAAACGAGTATGGGCATGGAGGCTGAAGCAGCCAAGATTGTTTGGAATTATTTTGAATTCCAAGATTAGGGAATCAAAATTTTTTAGGGTAGATGCAGTTGCAGTTAGAAATGAGTATAGCACAGAGGTTGAAAGCACAGACAGAAATCTTACAGTCTGGGTCAGACCCTGATTCTGCAGCTTACCATCTACTAGAAATTACTTAACCTCCCAACTTTATTGTTTTATTCTAAAAATGGGGCATAGCAATAACACCCACCTCACAATTTCACTGAGGGGATTAAATTAGATGCATCTGCAAAGCTTAGCACAGGGGCGGACAGAGGTGCTTAATCAATGATAGATGATGTTCTTATAAATACTAAGATCAAAGAAGAGGAATGAAAATTTGGCTTCTTAAACCAACAACACTTCTATTTCCATTCTTGGCTTCTTCTCCTGTATGCAGACAGGCTGATTTCAGTTTAGGAAAAAGCATACCGTGTACTATTTCCCATCCTAACATATTTATGCAAGTAAAATAAGTTTAAACCAAGAACAGACTTAAAAGAGTAAGTCACAAAACTTGTAGTCTTATAAATTGTGCATGTTGGGGGTTACCCTTTTTGGTGAGGTCATTTGATGTTTGGGAAAGAGTTCTGAAGTCACACAGACCTACCTGGCTTTAGGACTTCACCATGGACTGCTGTGAGCTAGTATAAATTATTTAATCTCTCAAAGCCTCAGGGTTTTTATTTATTCAAGATGAAGATTAATAATATCATCTTTTCAAAGTCACAGTAAGAATTAAGCCATATTATGTATGTAAAAGTGCTTAGCAGAATGCTTGACACATCACTGTTCCTAAATAAATAAAACTTTATTTTCCCTCTTTCCTTTGTCATGATGAGAATTGACTGGGTTATCAATTGATTATTTTGTGCATTAGCCTGTGACCAATCATTGTTCTTCCACAGATGGAAATGTGCACGCATACTAAGGTTAACAAGATTTTTGGTTGTGAAGTATAATTCTAAAGCCTCACAGGCACGAAGGGTGTGTGTACGTTTTCCTGAGTCATCCTAGGGAACAAAAGGGAGTGGGCAGAGCTGGTTACCAGAGTTGGAAAGGGATGCATCAGTCATTGCATTCAGGGGCTGTTAGTTGGTTCATTTTGCAAATGGGCTGTGAACTGCAGATGTCCTTGGGAGAGAAAATAGAAAATTACTAGCAAATTCCTAAGAGAACCTGGCCTCTTTAAAGAAGAGAAGACACATTGAGCTGGGAGTTGGAGGAGAAATGAGAAATTGAGCCACAGACTCTGAAAGATATCATCTGCCAAGAGAGAGATGAGGCTTTAAAAAGAACTTTAAGGATTTGTACATCTAGTCATGATGCAGTAATTGGTACTGGACTAGTTTTTTAGCTTTAAACAACTAGAAAGCCAGGAGAAAATATTTGAGACAGGCAGTGGACAACAGACAGCCAGAGATGGTTATTTCTGAGAGAGAAAAATTTACAAGGTGAATCCTGAAATCATCCAGCTCTCTGCCGGAAGAGATTTTTCTAACTGTAGCACAGAGAGCTGAGGTCCAAGCAGGGCTCAAGAGTTGGGCTGAACAGACAGAGAACAGAGTTTAGCAAAGCTGAAATAGCTGAATCTGCAGGGTGGAGCATCAACAAGGAGGTGGCTTTGTAGAGAATACTACCCAAATCCCATATGAGAGCCCCTTGAGAGGCCATGACTGAGGACTGGGCTGTAGATGAGCAGAAGGAGACCACCTGGGACTCACAAGATAGCAAATATTTGTGGGGGAAAAGATACTAGCAATGCTGGGGGAAGAGCTGTGCCCAAAGACTTTGGAATTCTGACCTGGAAAGAATAGAGATTTCAAAAACACTTTACTAACACTCCTGAAATCCAGCTAAGACACCAGAACTGCTTTGGTCTAGCAAGAAGGGCTAACTCTACACCACGGGTCAGCAAACCTTTTTGTAAAGGGCAATATGTTCAATATTTTTTGCTGTGCAGACTCTATGGTCTGTACTGCAGCTACTCAACTCTGCTGTTGTAACACAAAACCAGTCATAAAAAAATACTCAAATTAATAGCATGTCTGTGTTCCAATACTGATTTCCAATATTTTCAAAACTAGAGAGTAGGCAGGATTGGTCTACTCATGGTCAAAACATGCTGTAGAGTAAGACATATTCCAGAACTACAGTAACCCAGCCTAAAACGGAGCCTTGACAAATAATTGGGGGATGGGAGGTGCAGAATTTGAAGGCCAAGTCACATCAAGGTAGAAGAATTTGGAAAATAACTTGATTAAAGTGATCAGCCAGTAATTGAACTGCTTGCTACACAACAATTAGCACTCTTCAGAGGAAGATAACAGAATTTAGAATTTCTTCAACATACTAATCAAAATCTAGTATTCAGTCAAAAAAATCACTAGACAAGCAAGAAAGTAAGAAAATATGCTCTGTATTCAAGAAAGATAGCAGCCAATAATAACCAACCTGAGGTGGCTCAGAGATTGGACTGAGCAGAAAAATATTTTATATCAGCTTTGATAAATATATCCAAAAAATAAATAAAAATGTGTTCAAAGAATGAAAGAAGCTGGCATGGTGGTGCATGCCAGTGCATCCTAGCTAGCCAAGAGGCTGAGACAGAAAGATCTTTTGAGCCCAGGAGTTCAAGACCAGCCTGAAAAAACATAGTGAGACCCCAATACTTAAAATAAAAAATTTTAAATGTAAGAAAAAGCAAGGTCTAAAAATGAAGAAATAGGAAATCTTAGCAGAGAAATGAAAATAGTAATAAAAAATAACTATCTCAAAATTCTGGAACTGAAAAGTACAATAACTAAAATGAAAAATCTATTAATGGGCTTAATAGCTTATTAGAGATGGCAAGAAAAAAGAATCAGTGAACTTGAAGACAGATTAGCTGAAACTATTCAGCCTGAAGAAACAAGAGAAAAAAGACTGAAAAAAATAAATGCAAACTCAAGGAACCATGGACAATACAAATAGTCTAACATACATATAATTGAAACTTCAGAAAGAAAAGAGAGTCAGATTGGGCAATTTTGAAAAAAAAAAAAATCCCAAAACTGATTAAAAATATTACAGAGCCAAGAAGTTTGACAAATACAAAACAGGATAAATATTTTTTAAACTACTCGTATGCATATCACAGCCAAATTGCTGAAAAGTCAAAGATGAGAAAAAACTCTTACAGCAGCCAGAGAAGACACACTATGTACACCGAACCAAGGATAACAATGATCACTGATTTCTTATCAGAAAGTGTCTGGAAGACAACAGAAAGACATCTTTTCAAGCTGGACCCGCTGGCGTGCTCCTGGAGTCCCAGCTAGTTGGGAGGCTGAGGTGAGAGGATCACTTGAGCCTGGAAGGTTGAGGTTGCAGTGAGCTATGATCAAGCCACTGCACTTCAGCCTGGGCAGCAGAATGAGATCCTTTGTCAAAAACAAAAGAAAGAAGGAAG
>NW_016803481.1:5056089-5085409 GCF_001698545.2 Rhinopithecus bieti | reverse complement strand
GAAAAAAAAAAAAAAGCCAAGTCATAATTATGTGTCCATTGAAAAGATCCTTGGGGGAAAAAAGAGATCAATAAAGACATGTTCTGATAGATGAAATCTGAGACAATTTGTTACTAGCAGACCTGCACTTTAAGAAATGGTGAAGAACCAAGGGCTAAGGAAAAATGGTACCAGATGGAAGATCTACAGGAAGGAACAAAGAACCTGGAAGTGGTAAATAAATGGATAAATATAAAAGACAGCCCAGGTCCAGACATTCTTAGAGAAGCCTCCCCAAAGTTCCTATGCCCTGGCTGGTACAACCGCTACAGATGGGATGCTAACCTGTACTGAGTGCTTCCTGCGTGATAGGTAGCAGGCTCGACACTTTCTGTCTAAAATCTGATTTAATTTACATATCAACACTGTGGTGGAAATTACTATTTCCTACAGATATGGTCCACAGTTGAGGAATTTGGAAGCAGGTCCTGGTAGGATATTGCTTGAGTCCTTTGGTCCCAGTTCAAGTCAGTTTCATATCTACTCAAGACAGAGAAATTTTAGCACAATCTGATGGCTTCTAGAATCATCTCAGTATAATCTAGCAAAGGATTTAGAAACTGTGATGGACTATTCATTCCTTAAGCACTTACTATGTGACAGACATTGCAGTATACATGATTTTATTTAATGTAGACTTTGTGCACATTTTTTTTTTTTTTTTTTTTTTTTTTTTTTTGAGACAGAGTCTTGCTCCATTGCCCAGGCTGGAGTGCAGTGTCACAATTTCTGCTCACTGCAACCTCTGCCTCCTGGGTTCAAGTGATTCTCCTGCCTCAGCCTCCCTCCTGAGCAGCTGGGATCACAGGTGCCCACCACCATGCCTGGCTAATTTTTGTATTTTTAGTAGACATGGGGTTTCACCATGTCAGCCAGACTGGTCTCGAATTTCTAACCTCATGATCCATCCACTTCGGCCTCCCACAGTGTTGGGATTACAGACGTGAGCCACCACACCCGGCCCTGGTTTCATTTTTTAATCCCCACAACAAATTTAAACTGATACAATTATTCCCATTTTACACATGAAGAAACTCAGGTTTTCAGAGGTTAGGTCGTATTCTCCTGGTCACACAGCTGGTATTGTTAAAATTCATGTCAGTCTGATATCAAAGCTCATAACCACTAAATTGTAACATCATCCTAGGATGAGGGAAAAAAAGTGAAAGTTTACTGCTAATGGATGACAAGGAGGCAAGTAACTGAAAGCACCGTCAGACTTTAAATTCATTCTCAGGAAGACTTGAGGGAGATGACCCCTGATGCATGTGTGGTAGAAGCTCCAAATTTTACAGAAATGTAGGTTAAAGCCACTGGGGCCTGTGTGAAGGAGAAAAGAAGAGGGATCACATTGAAACTGCTCCAATTAGGAGTGTCTCTACAAGGGCTTAAACTGGCAGTGTCCTTGGATAAATCTCTGATTATTTTTCATATCCAGTGTTTAAATCATGAATGGAGCCCTCAGGGGTGGCACTGCAGTTAGCCATGCAGACTTTCCAGGGAAACGTCTTTACTGATTGTTTCCTTGGAAACGGTTAGGCTTCCATTCTGCTGAGTATCCCCCAGCACTCTCCAAGTTCCCTCTGTGTTGGAAGTCTGTGTTTACAGAGGCAGGAGGAAACATGTATCAGTTGCAACTTTCTAAAATGTTACACTTTATTGCAATAAATGCCACTATTTCTGAAGCTGTCACAAATGTTGCAACATTGTCACAATGAATAACCACTATTTCTCAAGCTGTTGAAAAATGTTGTGATACTGTTGCAATAAATATGTTGTTTCCGATATTGTTGCATTTATTAGAAATGTACATTGGTGGCCGGGCACGGTGACTCATGCCGGTAATCCCAGCACTTTGGAAGGCCAAGGCGGGTGGATCACGAGGTCAGGAGATCAAGACCAGTCTGGCTAACACGGTGAAACCCTGTGTCTACTAAAATACAAAATATTCGCTGGGCGTGATGGCGGGCGCCTGTAGTCCCAGCTACTCAGGAGGCTGAGGCAGGAGAATCCCTCGAACCTGGAAGGCGGAGGTTGCAGTGAGCTGAGATCGCACCACTGCACTCTAGCCTGGGCGACAGAACGAGACTCCGTTTCAAAAAAAAAAAAAAGAAATGTACATTGGAAAAGGGAAAGTGTGGGGGGGTATTAGGCATAGCAGAATTCCTTCTTTCCTCCTCAGTGCTATGGAGATACAAAGTTCAAGAACACAACATGCGTGCTTTCGAGGAGCATATGATTATTCAGGAAGGCAAGACACCGGTGAATGAAAAGAAAACTCACTTTCTGCAATAGCGCAAAAGAGCAGTGAAGACGGTGCTCAGATGAACTGTGAGTATTCAGATGAGGGAAGCCATGGAAGACATCATGGAGGAGGTGAGACTTGTGCAGGAGGTGAGAGTGAGCAGTTGGGAAGATATTCAGAATTGAGGGGCAAAGAGATGGGTAATTTTCATGGGTGGACTTCAGGAGATTTGTGATCCAGCTGAATTTACACACAAACATCCACGTATTTGTGTATTTTTCTGGAAAGATCAACTCATTGCATACAGTTCTCAAGCAGTCTTTAGCAACCTAATAAGTCAGACAAAAACGGTACTGTAGGGCCTAGAAAATTGTTAACAGCTTTATCACGGGTCTTACAGAAAGACACCATCACCTTGGGCTACTTTTTTTTTTTTTTTCTGATTACCTAAAAGCAATTTAAATGTGGATAATTTCAACATTATGGCGAGGGTCTCAAGGTCAGCAGAGGGGGCACACTGGGGATAGAGAGGTCTTTTGGCACTGCTATACACTGAGTAGGCGACTGCCTCTTGGGGAGCCCACTGTCTCATAAATTCTGGAATCAGGGAACACTTGGGATCTCTCATAGGGAACCAGGTTCCCTGATTTGGAAAACGTCAGCTATAGTAATTTCCTGGTATGCATATATAAATAATGTTTGACCTCTGTGGAAATAAAAAGGTTTTCATCTTGCACTCCTAGACTGTGATGTTCCATAGTCATTGGTCCACCTATGAAGCTTTTTTTTTTTTTTTTTTTTGAGACGGAGTCTCACTCTGTCACCCAGGCTGGAGCCTCCCAAGTAGCTTGAATTACAGGCACCCACCACCACATCTGGCTAAATTTTTTTTGCATTTTTAGTAGAGACAGGGTTTCACCATGTTGGCCAGACTGATCTTGAATACCTCATGGTCTGCCAGCCTCAGTGTCCTAAAGTGCTGGAATACAGGCATGAGCCACCGCACCCGGCCACTTTTTTTGTTTTTCAAAATTTTTGTAGAGATGGTTCTCACTATGTTGCCCAAGCTGGTTTCAAACTCCTGGCCTGAAGTGATCCTTCCTGTTGTGCCTCCCAAAGTGCTAAGGTTACAGGTGTAGCCACCACAATGGGCCTAGGAAAATAATTTAATACTAACCCCCTCTCCCTCTCTGCCCACAGCAACCTTATCTTCCATTCCAATTCCAAATTTCTTCTGTTCCTGGTAGCATTGTGAGATACTGCATCTAAATTCCAGCTTTCAAGAATATAATCTATCATCTGAAAACTTAAAGTCTTTTTTTAAAAAAATATATATATATATAGATCAAAGCCAAGAGAAAATGATTTTCAAGTTTCTTTACCAAACTTGCCATGTTCTTTTGAACTGAAAACTGATGGGGGCTGGAAGCGACTTTTGTAGTGAAAAGGAGGCTGGAGTAATTAATATTGTTCCAGTGTTCTGGTTATACGCAGGAGTGAATCATGATACCCAAATTACAATGACTCATCACTTCTGAGAGAAAGACTAAATTGTGATTCTATGAAAGTTTTGCTTCACTAGGAATTTTGTAGAAGGGTTCTGTTTGTTCTAGTTTAGAAACCTACACAGGCAATATGGGCTTTGCAAAGGTATAAAATTTTCTTAAATAAAACTAAACAAAGAAGATCTATTTTGATTTTCAGGGTTGGATTTTTTTTTTTCCTCCCTCTCCTTTGCTCCTGGGAGAAAGTATCTTCAGACAGGAAGCTTTGAGCTACTCATAAATTCTCCCTAACACTGCAGAAACATATTTCACTATGAAATGGTGGGGATGACAGTAAGAGCCTCTTGTTTGAGGGGCAAAGCTGAGACATCCTGAATGCTATGGAAGTTTAATCTTCCACCCTGATGCAATCACAGGAATATTGTCCTCCTGGGGTTTTCGTTACTGCCAGCTACTGTCTAATGCCAGGACAAAAGGAATAATTTGATTACAGCCAAGGAAAGCACAGTTTGTTCCTGCTGCTTTTAAGTTTCTTTCTGTTTTTCACTTGTTTTGAAATGAGAGATTGAGAACTCAGAATGTATTTGGTACAATATGAAAGATAACTACTGCCTAGAGCTACATAGCAAAGACTGCAATATTTAGGGTGGCTCAAATAAAAGGAGCTCTCTGCTTCTTATCTAGTTAACAAAATGATAAAGGGATCCTGTCTGGCATATGTGATTAATTCTCCCTTAGGAAAGAGACATAAATCATTCTTAATTGCCGAGTGATGGGTCTGTTATAATCAAAGTCTGTTACTGGGGGAAAATGATACCAAGGGAACAAAGACTGGACAATCTGCCTGCATGGGAATGTGTCTTCACCTGAACTTGGACCCATTTGTGAATGAGCAAAACTTTAGCTTTATTCCTCCATCCAGTGCTCCTTCTGTTGTGAAACACCTTTGGCTCCATTCTTCCCAAAAGCTTGTTTCTGTCTGTGAACTTTCCTACCCGTGTTGAGGTCATATTCTGTCAGTGGAGAGAAGGACTGAGTCTCTTTTCTTTTGGATGGAACTTGAACTCCTGGAATCTGAAAAGGTTAGAACATTCTCCAAATCTACAAATAGCAGATTGGCTTAATTTTCAAGCCTTCTTGTCCTCAAAATAAAAAGGGGTGGGGACAGGGTAGAAAGAGTTATGCAGTCATTTTAGGTTTTGCAGTTGGAACTAATGAAGGAGTTTGTTTGGCTTAGGCTGGAAAAACCTTTTAGAGCCCTCTGGAGTTCAGTGGGCCAGATAGGTGATCAAGTCTCAGGATGAAGCCAATGCTACAGGTACTGATGATAACACCAAACAGGTCTCAGGGTCTCCTAAGTTTAGTATGGACCTTGAGACACCATGGAGACCACTCCTATACTTTCCCAACATTTGTATGTTCTCAGACAGCTAAGAACCCCTCAGCTTTATGAAGCCTTCCCGAAAGAGAGGTTCTGCAGAAATCTTATCTCACCAACTAACATGTTAGTACTTCATGGGAAGAAACCGTGTATTGGATTGATTTGTAAATTTTTAGTTTTTAACTTTTGTGGGTACATAGTAGGTATATATATTTATGGGGTGCATGAGATGTTTTGATAGAGGCATGCAATATGTAATAATCCCATAATGGAAAATGGGGTATCCATGCCTTCAAGCATTTACCCTTTGTGTCACAATCTAATTTTACTCTTTTAGTTACTTAAAAATGTACAATTATTTTATTTATACAATTAATTTATTAAATTATTTTTACTCAGACATTTTTATATCACCATTGTGTAGTAAAGTTCTGTGTACAGTTTAGATGTTTAATGCATACTTAAGGCCTAATTGAACATGTTCCTTGAAACTTTTCTGGCACCTGCCTTCCCTAACCCACTAAGTTTGAGAAGCAATTGGAGATGAAAGATGGTCCAACTACCTTCCCATCCCAGTTTGCATCCCACCATGGTAGTCATGGCATCAGAAGTATTTATCCTCAACTCTCCAGTCTCTGCTTCCTAGTATCTCCTCTTAACATCAAATAACCAATAAATAGAGGAGTAGGTACAGACTAGAGAGCCTGAGTTCAGCTGCAGCCCAACTTAGCTCTGTTTCAGCTGAAAAGAACCTTCTTCTTCTCAGAGACCTTACTTACACTAAGACATAAGTAACTAATATGAAGATTCCCCCCAAGTAAGGGCATGTGCACTTTTAATATGAGGTTGAAACAACAATGGAGAGGTTTCAATAACCAAACAACAGTTTGAGTTAAGACTATCCCATCCATTCTCACACCACATCCGTCCAAATATTGGCTTCTACATGTGTGTTTTCCCTGAGTTTCAGAAATAAACTGAAACGCATGCATTTTTGTTCCAAGACCAACAATTTAGTGTAATTTGCCCCATTTAAAACGTTTGAACCTTCATGTCCAACTCATAGTTCACTCAACAGGGATAAAGTACTTGACATCACAGGGGATATTCCAAGGGGGAAATGGAAGCATTATAGCTCCAGGCCTGGTGTGGTGGCTTACTTCTGTAATCCCAACACTTTGGGAGGCCCAGGCGGGTGGATCACTTGAGGCCAGGAGTTTGAGACCAGCCTGGCCAACACAGTGAAACCCTGTCTCTACTAAAAGCAGAAAAAATTAGCTGGGTATGGTGGCATGTACCTGTAATCCCAGCTACTCAGGAGGCAGATGCATGAGAATCACTTGAACACAGGAGGCGGAGGTTACAGTGAGCCAAGATCACGCCACTGCACTGGGAGATAGACAGAGTAAGACTCTGTCCAAAAAAAACACTATAAGTTCCTGTGAAGAAGCCACCTCCTCTTCCTTTGGTGTAAATGACCTGGTGGCAATGTAACTACCATGTCAAGTAACCATGTGAGGAAGTGTGGAATCAGTCACCAAAGTGTCCTGAGAACTGAAGGAAAACGTAGCACTTTCATTCATAGTTTTATTTACCATCCTTCCAGGACCTCTACTCGCAGACCCCCTCAGTCCACCCAGCAGCTGATCTTGGCCCCTTGATGCATTCTATATGGAGAGTACCACAAGGATATCTGCACTGCAGGCTGGAGACCACTAAACCTCTATCGGCTCTGTTGAGAGATTCTCAATAAGAGAAAGGGGTCAAATCATCACACACTTGGAAAAAGGAATCTTTACATGCTTCACAAAAGACCAATTACCATATTGTGCATAAAATAAGACATACATAGTGTCATATGGCTGGGAGAAGTCCTTCAGATCTCAAGGTCTAGGGCATATGAGTTAAGAGACTTTTGTCCTATAGCACTAGATAACTAAAGAGTGCTAATCTCCTATGATCCTCTGGAGCAGGTGCTAGAACAATGAGATTTGCACTTTCTGTAGGTCTCAGGAAGCTCTAGCAAACACTGGTAAGGAAGAGAGCAGGGGTTGTCCTAACATGAAGGCCAGGATGTACTTCCTCCTGGAGATACAGCTGTACCATTGATAGACTTCTCTCTAAACAGGCAGAAAGAGAGAAAATCAAGGCATGGCTTGGAAGAGGGTCCACAGGCAAGTAATATGAGAAAGCAAACAAATGAAATTTCCTATGTGGCCTGGAGCAAGTCACTTCATTTCTCTGAGCCTAAATTAATATTATTATTATTATTATTATTATTANTAGCACTAGATAACTAAAGAGTGCTAATCTCCTATGATCCTCTGGAGCAGGTGCTAGAACAATGAGATTTGCACTTTCTGTAGGTCTCAGGAAGCTCTAGCAAACACTGGTAAGGAAGAGAGCAGGGGTTGTCCTAACATGAAGGCCAGGATGTACTTCCTCCTGGAGATACAGCTGTACCATTGATAGACTTCTCTCTAAACAGGCAGAAAGAGAGAAAAATCAAGGCATGGCTTGGAAGAGGGTCCACAGGCAAGTAATATGAGAAAGCAAACAAATGAAATTTCCTATGTGGCCTGGAGCAAGTCACTTCATTTCTCTGAGCCTAAATTAATATTATTATTATTATTATTATTATTATTATTATTTCTTCTTCTCTTCTTCTCCTTTTCTTCCTCTTCTTCTTCTTCTCTTCTTTTCTTCTTCTCTTCTTCTCCTTCTTCTCCTTCCTCTTCCTCTTCCTCTTCTTCTTTTTTTTTTGTTTTGAGACAGAGTCTCACTCTATCACCCAGGCTGGAGTACAGTGGCATGATTTCAGCTCACTGCAACCTCTGTCTCCTGGGTTCAAACAATTCTCCTGCCTCAGCCTCCCAAGTAGCTGGGATTACAGGCACACACCTCCTTGCCCGACTAACTTTTGTATTTTTAGTAAAGACAGGGTTTCATCATGTTACCCAGGTTGATCTCGAACTCCTGAGTTCAGGCTATCCACCCCCCTTGGCCTCCCAAAGTGCTGGGATTACAGGCATGAGACACTGTGCCTGGCCTTCTCTGAGCATTAATTTCTTTATCTGCAAGAGATAAAGATATGTCTTTTTGTCTTGATATATCTTTATCTCTAAGATCCATTCCACTATATTCTTATTGTCTTAGTCCATTTTCTGTTGCTTATAACGGAATACCTGAAACTGGGTAGTTTATAAAGAAAAATAATTTATTTCTTACAGGAGGCTGAGAAGCCCAAGGTCTAGGAACCACATCTGGTGAGGGCCTTCATGCTGGTGGGGACTCTGAAGAGTCCTGAGGTGGTGCAGAGTATCATATGGCAAGGGGGATGAGCATCCTATTTCAGATCTCTGTTCCTCTTCTTATAAAGCCACCAGTCCCACTCCCATGATAACCCCTTTATCCATTAACTCATGAATGGATTAATTCATTCAGATGGATGAGCCCTCATGATCCAATCACCACTTAAAGGCCCCACCTCTCAATGTTGCCACACTGAGAACTAAATTTCAAACAGTTTTGGAGGAGACATTCAAATCATAGCACATATAAATTGACATTTATGGGATTTTCATTTACTAAATTGTGAAAATACATTCTAAAATCATGTGCTCTATAGAGGTTGGGAGAGTCCTTAAGCTATAAATCATCAAAATAAATAAGTCAATAAATAACCATAGACAGTTGTTATATTCATTAGTTAGAACTGCCATAATAAAGTAGCACAGACTGAGTGCCTTAAACAACAGAAAATTGTAGTCTCACAGTCCTGGAGGCTAGGAGTCTGAGGTCCAAATATTAACAGCAGGGTGGGCTACATCTTGGAAGGGCTGTGTCTATCCCGTGCCTCTCCCCTAGCTTCTGGCAGTTTGTTCACAGTCTTTATGTTCCTCGATTCATGGAAACATCACCCTGATCCCTTTCTTCATCATCTCATGGTGTTCTCCCTTCATGTGTGCCTTTATATGTTGAAAAAGGAATGCCCAATCCCTCAGCATACGACATTACTTGGAAATAGAGTCATTGCAGATGTAATTAGATGAGGTCATTCTGGTTTATGGTGGACTCCTAATCAAATATGATTGGAATAATATCTGATGAAAAGTAGGGTTTTAGACACAGAAACATGCACACAGGTATTCACGTAATGCCATGCGAAGATGAAAGCAAAGACTGGGGTTATGCTTCTACCTAAGTCAAGGGATGCCAAAGGTTGCCAGCAACTACCAGAAGTTAGATTATAGGCATGAGACAGATTCTTTCCTCACAGCCCTGAGAAGGAACTAGCTCCTCCCATACCTTGATCTCAGACTTCCAGCTTCCAGAACTGTTAGACAATAAATTTTTGTTATTTAAGACCCCACTTGGTGATATTTCCTTACAGCAGCCCTAGCAAATTAATACATATACTATATATTTCCTTTTCTGTTGTCTTTCTCCTCTTACTAGAATGTAGGCCCCATGAGGCCAGCGTCTCTAAGGAAGTTAAGAACATAAGGCAGATGAGTTTCCAGAGTTTATTTAACACACATCTATAAGGCTACACCTATCTTGGCTCAAAAAAGATAGCTTAGAACACAAGAAGATAAGCAGAATTTCATTAAAGGGTAGAGCCAAAATTAGCAACTGAGAAATATATATGCTTTGGGCAAGTATGACCAGTTGGAGAAATATGGTTCAATGGGCAAGGACAGGAAAGCTTGGGTCTCTCCAGGACCAGTCTTAGAAAGGTTAATCCTTCCAGAATGGATGAAGGAACTGACTGCAGTTCCAACTCACTAAAGCAAGGTGGGGAAAGAGGAAACAGTCTACAGTGAGAGGGAAGACTAAAAAGCAGGGCTTGGGTGGACTGAGGGTCTCAGTGTACCTTCAGTAGTGCAGGGCATGCATCCACTTAGAGCAGGAGCCACATTCCTCAACCACACAGTGTTACTGACATTTTAGAGGGGACAAATCGTTTAGCATCCTTGACCTCCACCTACTAAATAATAGCAATGCCCTTCACTCCTTGTGACAACCAAAAATGTTCCCTCCCTTTTTCTCTCTATCCAATATACATTTCCAAATACTACTTCCTGTTGAGAACCACTGGGCTAATGTAAGAAGTGCTTGGTGTACCAGCCATTTGCTATCAGGCTTGGAAAGGGGAACAGCAAAAGTAAGGAAAGATTAGTCCAGTGAAAGGAATGTGATGCTCAGCAGAATGCTCACATGAGACCATATGGACAAACATGGCAGTAGACATGTCATTTCCTTCTAGTATAGTTCAAGGTCAGGGCACACCCAATACTGAATCCCAGAACATGGAGCTAGAGCTGCTTAAATATCTTCTGTTGGCTGGGCATGGTGGCTCACGTCTGTAATCCCAGCACTTTGGGAGGCTAAGATGGGCGGATCACGAGGTCAGGAGATCAAGACCATCCTGGCTAACGTGGTGAAACCCCATCTCTACTAAAAAATACAAAAAACTAGCCAGGCGAGGTGGTGGGCACCTGTAGTCCCAGCTACTCAGGAGGTTGAGGCAGGAGAATGGTGTAAACCCGGGAGGCGGAGCATGCAGTGAGCTGAGATCCAGCCACCGCACTCTAGCCTGGGCCATGGAGCGAGACTCCATCTCAAAAAAAAAAAAAAAAAAAAACCTTCTGTTTCAGGTTAGGTCAAAATTAGTTTTAGAAAGAGATTGGGGGAGAACCTGAAATGGATGAACAGGTGTGGAAACAGGAACAGTGTGCAAAAGTAGTCAGGGCAGGCATGTAGAGAAGTTAGGAGGTTGAATTTCCCCTTGCATTTCACCTGGTTGCAGCCAGCAAAAAGAGAGAAGATTGTCTTATTCCTGTTTCCCACAGGGTTATACCACTCTTCTCCCTACCCCTCCCTTTCTTCATTCTGATTTTTTATGCATCCAGAAGAGATCAAATCATTATAAACAGGGGAAAACAAGTGATCAAAGGGCAAGGCTGATGGCTCAGTGGATATTCCTGCCTGCTTTGCCTGGGAAGAAGGAGGCTTTCTGGCCAATTGTGCCTATATGTGAGTCTTTGGTGTATTTTAGCTGCAGTGGGCAGAACCATGTCCTTCTCTTCATCATCTCCCAGAGTCCTTACAGTAAGGGAGGAAACCCTCTTAGGTATCTAAGGAGATACCTAAGGAGATACCTAAGAGGGAGATACCTAAGAGGGTATCTCCCTCTTAGGTATCTCCAGCCAGGCCCAAGAATCAAACTAACATATGACAGATGAATTGGAGAAAAGCATACAAATGTTAGTAATTTTTATATGTACACGAGAACCTTCACAAGAAAATGAAGACTCAAAGAAGTGACTAGAGCAGAAAAACTTTTGACAAATTAAATTCATAATAAGAGCTTATCTGAGTAAAGAATGATTCATGAATTGGGCAGCGCTTAGGATCAGCAGAGGTTCAGAGAGCTCTGCCCTGCAATGTGATCAATGTGCGCTTATGGACAGAACAGGAAGTAAAGTACAGAAGTAGCCTGGTTACAGGTAGGCATTTTGCCTTATTTGGATATGGTCTGATCAGTTGCCTGCTTGTGACTGACTGAGACTCAGCTGTTAGTTACATTCCTAAGTGAAGTTTTCAGTTTGTTTATGTACTAAGTCAGGTTGTGATTCCATACACAGAAATTTCAGGTGAAGAGATATCCTCAACTAAATTTAATTTAACGACCTTTTAGAAAATGAAAGACAAATGTGTGAAGCAATGACAAGACAAAGGGAGTTTGGGCTAGGGGCAGTAAATTGTGGGGAAGTGACTAGGAGATATATGGGGAATGGGAGAAACTAGTGGAAGATAAGAGTTATTTTAGTAAATTTGTACAGATCCATTTCAGTGTTGATTCCTAGTCTCTGATGATGAGGATGTTCATTTCTTCCTGCTATAGAGAGAGCACTTTTCTGGCTGGGTGTGGCGGCTCACGCCTGTAATCCCAGCACTTTTGGAGACTGAGGTGGGTGGATCACCCAAAGTCAGGAGTTTGAGACCAGCCTGACCAATACAGTGAAACCCCACGGCCTCTACTAAAAATAAAAAAATTAGCCAGACATGGTGTCATGTGCCTGAGGTCCCAGCTACTTGGGAGGCTGGGGCAGGAGAATTGCTTGAACCTGGGAGGCAGAGTTTGCAGTGAGCCATGATCGTGCCATTGCACTCCAGCATAGGAGACAGAGCAAAACTCCATCTTGAAAAATAAAATAAAATAAAGGAGAGAGCACTTTTCTCAGGGGAAATTTTCTGGCCTGCTTTTAGGTAGAAAAGGGGAAGTCAGAGGGCTCTTCCTGCATCTGCTGTTTCTCAAAATATTCAATATGCCAAAGCAGTGTATTTTAGGGTGGTATGTCCTAAATTCCTTCATCATCCAGCTAATGAAAGGCTAACATTTTCCCAAAAGTTCCTAAGCCATGCCCTAGCATGATAAATCCCAGGAACAGCTGCTAGGATGATACCACCAAGAATATGACAAAAAGGAAATTCTGGACCCCAGACTAAGGTCAGTAGCTAAGGCTCAGAGACCAACTTTGCTGTTCCCACATTGATATGGTTTGGCTGTGTCTCCACCCAAATCTCATCTTGAACTGTAGCTCCCATAATCCCCATGTGTCATGGGAGGGACCCAATGGGAGGTAACTGAATCATGGGGGTAAGTTTTTCCCATGCCATTTTCATGATAGTGAATAAGTTTCACAAGAGCTGATGGTTATATAAAGGGCAGTTCCCCTGCACACACTCTCTTCCCTGCCACCATGTAAGACGTGCCTTTGCTCCTCTTTTGCCTTCCACCATGATTGTGGTGCCTCCCAAGCCATGAACTATAAGTCCATTAAACCTCTTTTTCTTTATAAATTACTCAGTCTCAGGTATATCTTCATTAGCAGCATGAGAAAGGACTAATACGCACACCCAGTCCCATGAACTGAAGGCATGAAGTGGAAGGGTGGATAAATACTTCCTTAGTAAGGAAGACTCAAAGCAGAGGACGTGCAGGGGTAAACAACTTCTTGGTTACCTTTCAAACATTTATAGAAAAATCATTTCCAATTAAAATTCTTCAGGGGCAATAGAACAATGAAAAAGCACTTCACACAGTAGAGGCAAGGAGCCCATGTAACACCTGACTCTTCCTTGCAGTTAATTTTCATTTAATATTTCTTATGGGAACTGAACTACTGTGTAACAGACACCAATGGGTTACTCCCCACCACCTTGTCTTTTTATTCTAAACCACATAGCGAGTGAGAAAAATCAGAACATAAAATTCTTCCATTGCTCCTGGGGCAATGACTGTGCATTTATATTCCTGTTTTATGGTGGAGAGGAGGGCCCTGCTCCCTCTTTAAAAGAATCTTAAAATCTATTATGCATTTACCAGAATGTGGGTGAAAAATTCAAGATAAAAGCCTAATCATATTCTGAGAAGGACATAATTATACAGTAATAGTTTGATAGCCCCTACTCTGAGAAAGCAATCACATTAAAGCAGACCCTCTTCATACAACTAATAGTCCTTTGTTTCTGGAATAGGGAGGATGGTAACAGTGCTTGGGCAGGGAAGGCCTCAGAGTGCCATCATCTATTTTGGTTTGCAAATAGGTTAAAGAAGAATTTAGAGACGAGACCAGAGATTTTTCTTTCTAGAAATGCAACATGGTTGTTGTGTTCTGTTTTTCTTTTCATCAATCAGAAAGATCAGATATTGCTCTACAGAGAAGAAATATTAAAACTTTAGTTTCTAAGCTGAAAAAAACAGGTCCCGAAGGCTTGATAATCTCTGAGTTTTCTCTTTCCACCCCCACCTCCTCACTATAAGCAACTTTTCCTTTGTAGGTTGAGGGAGGGCAGCAGTGGAGGCTGGAAAGCCTGGGGAGTGGCAAAGGAATAGCCAGATGTATTAGTCCATTCTCATGCTGTTAATAAAGGCATACCCAACACTGGGTAATTTACTAAGGGAAGAAGTTTAATGGACTTACAGTTCCATATGGCTGGGGGTCCTCAAAATCATGGCAGAAAATGAAAGAAGAGCAAAGGGACTTCTCACATGGTGGAGGGCAAGAGAGCTTGTCCAGGGGAACTCTCATTTATAAAACCATCAGATCTAGCAAGACTTATTCACTACCACGAGAACCGTATGAGGGAAACCGCCCCCATGATTCCATTATCTCCACCTGGCCCTCCCCTTGGCCTGTGGGGATTATTACAATTCAAGGTGAGAGTCGGCTGGGGACACAGCCAAACCATATCACCAGAGTTAGTGGATGATGCTTGTGGATCTTTGAAAGGAAACAGGTTGAGTTCTAGTCTGTGCTGCAGAAACTGGGTGGGGCAGCTCCATGTACTGGTCCCCAGCCTCCACCTTTATATTAGGGAGTTAGTAGAAAATGTCTTTCAATCCCAATATCCTATGATTCTGTAAGTGTCAAACTTTCTCTCCCATGTGTGCTGCTAATGAGGTTCCCCACTGCTCCCCTCTGCACACACAAAAAATCTGTTCCCTGGCTTTCTATCAATAGGAGAAAGAGGATCTGATTTATTTTGGAATGAGGACCACAAGGGGGTTGGCATCTCTGTGCTGTCAGGGTCTGGAGGCTGCCTGGTCTCATCTGGGCCTCTTAGTTGCATCCTGAGCCCTGACCCAGGAGCCAGAGTGACTCAGGCATTTCTGCAGTCTCCCATCTCCTTGCAGCACCACTGTGGCATTCTGGGAAGCAGTGAGCACCCAGCTAGTAGCTGGTTGTAAGGTACACAGATCATAAAACAAACCATTAGCTCTGCAGGATCGGGCCACCTCCTAATTATGTAAATGGACCTCATTGTTAGGGTAATTTACTCCACAAGGAACCAAAATAAAAAAGGCATTTTCTCACAGCAGAATGTTAGAGCTGGTGGAAATCTTGGAAGCTAAGCCCCTATTTACCAATTTTGCTGATTAAAAAAAAAAAAAAAAAAAAAAGAGGCCCAAAGAGAGGTGAGACTTAATTGCTCCAGATCCTACTCCTGGCCTGGCTGAGAGCAGAACCTGAACAGAAGCAGGTGGCCTGATCTTGATCTCTGTGATGGCTCCTTCCTTACACTGGGATGCCAGCAGAAGGAATGCATTCTGCACACCCAAGAGAATGGCCCCCGTATGGGACGGAAGGATGGAGGGGAGAGAAGCTGCCGCAACTGTGAGCAGGACATGCTGTGTGCAGCAGAGAGCTTTGCAGTGTGTTGCTCTCAGGATGCAGTAGACAGAGTGCTGGAGAAGCATTTTGGAAGTACACAGACCTGGAATCACAGCCAAGCTAAGTTCTGTTTTTTATGTGCTTTGTGTCCAGACAATTCACTTTTGAGTCCCAGTTTCCAGTTCAGCAATTTCCTGGCAACATAAAAGTACTGAAAAGATTAAATAAAATAATTTGTGTAAAAAATGTCTCACACACATGAATAATAAACATTGGTTCCCTTCCCCATCTTTCTTTGTAACTTCTTTTCCTCCATTTTGCTGTTGTTGTTGTTGTTGTTGCTGCTGTTTTGAAAGAGAAGAGGGATATCATGCCTGTTGCAAACATTGCATGGGCAGATAGCATCAATCTGACCTGTGCTTCTGCAAATCATTCCTATCATAACTTTCTATTATGAATTGAACGAATCCCCCTAAAATTCATATATTAAAATGCTAATCCCTAAAGTGATGGTATTTGGAGTGGGGGTTCAGGAGGTGATTTAAGTCAGGAGGGTGGAGCCCTCAGGGATGAGATTAATGCCCTTATAAAGAGCATTATGTTAATGCTTTATAGAGAGTTCTCTAGCCATCTTCCTGCCATGTGAAGATACAAGGAAATGACAGTCCTCTGCAACCCAGAAGAGAGTCCTCACCAGAATCCAGCCATGCTGGCACCCTGATCTCAGACTTCTAGGCCTCAGAACTGCGAGAAATCAATTTTTATTGTTTATAAGCTACTTAGTCTATGGTGTTGCGTTATAGCAGCTGTATTAGTCAGTTCTCACACGGCTATACAGAAATGCCTGAGACTGGGTAATTAATAAAGAAAAGAGGTTTAATTGGCTCGTGGTTCCCCAGGCTGTACAGGAAGCACGGCAGCATCTCCTTGACTTCTGTGGAAACTTACAAACATGGTGGAAGGCAAAGGAGAAGCTAGCACTTCATATGGCCAGAGCAGGAGGAAGACAGAGAGAGGGGAGATGCCACACACTTTTGAAAGACCAGATCTCACGGGAACTCACTCATTATCATGAGACAGCACCAAGGTAGAAATCCACCCTGTGATGGTTAATACTGAGTGTCAACTTGATTGATCTGAAGGATGCAAAATATTGATCCTGGGTGTACGTCTGAGGGCATTGCCAAAGGAGATTAACATTTGAGTCAGTGAGCTGGGGAAGGCAGATCCACCCTTAATCTGAGTGGGTACCATCTAATCAGCTGCCAGCACAGCCAGGATATAAAGCAGGCAGAAAAAAAAATGTGAAAAGGCTAGACTGGCTTAGCCTCCCAGCCTACATTTTTCTCCCACGCTGGATGTTTCCTGCCCTCAAACATCAGACTGCAAGTTCTTCAGCTTTGGGACTCGGACTGGCTTCCTTCCTCTTCAGCTTGCAGATGGCCTACTGTGGAACCTTCTAATCGTAGGAGTTAACACTACTTAATAAACTTCCTTTCACATGTATACCTATCCTATTAGTTCTGGCTCTCTAGAGAACCCTGATTAATACACAGCCCCATGACCAAATCACCTCCCACCAGCCCTCACCTCTGACATTACAGATTAAAATTTGACATGAGATGTGGGCAGGGACACAGATCCAAACCCATTATCAGCAGCCCACTTAGAAAGTGATGAGAACACTTTCTATGCTGAAATGTAGCACTGCTAGCTATTGCATCAGTAGGATGCTTGTGTAAAATTAATAATAATAATGATAATCTTC
The DNA here is from genome assembly GCF_001698545.2 of Rhinopithecus bieti. NCBI lineage: Eukaryota > Metazoa > Chordata > Mammalia > Primates > Cercopithecidae > Rhinopithecus > Rhinopithecus bieti. The sequence goes on along the minus strand of NW_016803481.1, from coordinate 5,068,287 downwards.
CCATACTGTTACTGAGAACTCAAAATTTAGGCCTTAGGAACCCATCCAGGGCATTCACATTGTGCAAGGACCAGCCATTCTACAGCACATTGTATGAATATGACTACTCCTCCTTTTATTGTCGAGATGGAGTTTCACTCTTGTCGCCCAGGCTGGAGTGCAGTAGTGCGATCTCGGCTCACTGCAATCTCGGCCTCCCAGATTCAAGTGATTCTTCTGCCTCAGCCTCCCAAGTAGCTGGGATAATAGGTGCTTGCCATCATGCCCAGCTAATTTTTGTATTTTTGGTAGAGACGGGGTTTCACCATGTTGGCCAGGCTGGTCTAGAACTCCTAACCTCAGGTGATCTGCCTGTCTCTGCCTCCCAAAGTGCTGGGATTACAGATGTGAGCCACCATGCCCAGCCACTATCCCTCCTTTGACTAGACTCTAAAGACATTAGTTATATACTGACACATCTACAATGTTTGCATAGCATAAAATGGTCCATTGAACAAAGGGAAGCATTCACTGCTGTCTTGTGGCCTTGCTATGTAAAATGCTTTAAGATGATCAAGCATTAAGTACAGAGGAGGCAGCTACTGCACACCAGCACTGAATAGAAGCAAGGAAGGTAGAGCAAGAAGAAAACTATTCTACTTGTCCTTGAAAATTCTAGTAAATCTCTACTGTAAAAATGTGACAATTCTTCTATAAATGTAAATGTCTCTTTTATACTCTGTCCTAGTCATTTTGCACTGCTATAATGAAATATCTGAGATTAGGTAATTTATCAAGAACAGAAACTTATTCCTCATAGTTCTGGAGGGTGGGAAATCCAAGATCAAGGCATCAACAGATTCAGCATCTGGTGAGGGCTGCTCTCTGCTTTTAAAACGGCCCCTCATGGCTGCATCCACTGGAGGAGGTGGATGCTCTGTCCTCACATGGTGGAAGGGGTAAAAGGGTAAAAAGGCCCAGCTAGTTCCCGGGAGCCCTTTTATCAGGCCAGGGCCCTCATGACTTAACCGCCACCTGGCCCTGCCCTCGACCTGTGAACACTGGTGCACTGGAGATTAAGTTTCAACATGCGTTTTGGAAGAGACACAGCATTCAAACCATAGCACACCCTCAGGTAAAGGACTGGCTGTAACATTTTCTATTGCTTATTTTCTTCCTTTGTGTTCCGTGGCCTTTTGAACAAACCTCTACTGTGGACATGTTTATATTACGGTAATTTTTTGCTTGTCTGTCTTCTTCATCAGAGGAAGCTTGTCTAACTCTTGTAATGAAGTCCTCAATTTGAGCCTACCATGTCAGCAAAGAAGAATAAGCATCAAGTATATCAAAGTATGGGGAAAACGTAAAGTTTTCAGTATGGTTGGAACATAAGGTACAAGGGGTCAATGAGAGAGATAAGGATGGAAAAGTAAATAGAAGTCAAAATAGGATCTGGGCATGGTGGCTCCTGACTGTAATCCCAGAACTTTGGGAGGCAAGGTGAACAGAAAACTTGAGGCCAGGAGTTCAAGATCAGCCTGGCCCACATGGCAAAAGCCAATCTCTACTAAAAGCACAAAAAATTAGCCAGACTTGGTGATGCATGCCTGTAGTCCCAGCTGCTAGGCAACAGAATCACTTGAACCCAGGAGGCAGAGGTTGCAGTGAGCCAAGATGGCACCAGTGCAGTCCAGCCTGGGTGACAGAATGAGACTCTGTCTCAAGAAAAAAAAATGTACAAGTCAGAACCAGAAGGACCTTATATGTATTGTTAAGAAAGTTGAACTTTATCCTGAAAATAACTGAGATCAAATGGTACATTTTTAGCAGAGGAGGGAAAGTCTGTGTTCATATTTTCAGAGGAATTGTTCTGACACTAAGAGGAAGAATGAATTGGGGGATGAAAAGTACAAAGACAAGAAGATCTGGCCAGGCACAGTGGCTCACACCTGTAATCCCAGCACTTTGGGAAGCCGAGGTGGGCGGATCACTGAGGTCAGGAGTTTAAGACCAGCCTGGCCAACATGGTAAAACCCCATCTCTACTAAAAATACAAAACTTGCATGATGGTGCATGCCTGTAGTCCCAGCTACTCGGGAGGTTGAGCTGGAAGGATTACTTGAGTCCAGGAGTTGCAAACTGTAATGATCCAAGATTGCACCACTGCTCTGCACCACTGCTCTCCAGCCTGGGCAACAGAAGGAGACCTTGTCTCAAAAAATAAAAACTAAAAAGGAGCTAATGGAGAACATGAAGGCAAGAAATGATGAGATTCTAAAGTATATCAGTGGCATCGAGAAGAACAAGGTAGAAAAGTATTATACATATATTAAAGAGGTAGAATAGATAGGTCTTTATGAACTCTTTGCTACTATCTTAGTCTATTCAGTCTACTCTAACAAAATACCATAGACTGAGTAACTTAAACAGCAGAAAAGTGTTTTTTCACAATTCTGGAAGCTGGAAGTTCAAGATCAGGGTTCCAGCATGGTCACATTCTGATGAGGCCTCACTTCCTGGCGTACAGACAGCTGCCTTCTCACTCTGTCCTCACATGGCCTTTCCACAGTGCATGGGCGTGAAGAGCAATAGAGATGTCTCTCCCTCTTTCTCTTCTTACAAAGCCACACATCCTATCAGATTAGAACCCCACCCTTACGACTCATTTAACCTTAATTACTTCTTTATAGTCCTATCTCCAAATATAATCACATTAGAGGCTAGAGACACAACATATGAATTTGGTGAGGAGTTGGTACACAATTCAGTCTAAGCCAGATGGGAAGGAGGAGTTAAGGGTGGCTCCTAGGTTTCTGGCCTGAGTAGGTACATGGACAGGGTACTATTCACTGATATAGAAAACACAAGAAAAGGAGCAATGACTGATTTTGACGGGAGTAGTGACAAATGCAGCTTTGAACATATGCATGAGCCATCTGTGGGACAAGTGAGTGGGGAGGCCCACAGGCAGCTTAATGAATGCATGGGGCTTCCAGCAGACATATCTGGGCTGGGGCCCAGACACCTGAGCATTGTCAGTGAACTCATAAAGTTGAAACCAACAAACAAATCAGAAAACCCAAGGAAAATGATTAGAAGAAAAAGAGCAGCGAGTCTAAATCAGAACTTTGGAGAATACCAGTAATTAAGGATTTCTGGGGACATCAGAGCCCTGTGTTACTGAGGTGGCAGAAATGAAAGAAGAAACCAGGTACAGTAGCTCATGCCTGTAATCCCAGCACTTGGATCACTTGAGGTCAGGAGTTCGAGACCAGCCTGGCCAACATGGTGAAACCTCGTCTCTACTAAAAAAAAAACAAAAAAACAAAAAAACAAAAATTAGCCAGGCTTGGTGGCATGTGCCTGTAATTCCAGCCACTTGGGAGGCTGAGACAGAGGAATCGCTTGAACGCAGAAAGTGAAGGCTGCAGTGAGCCGAGACTGTGCCACTGCACTCCAGCCTGGGTAACAGAGTGAGACTGTGTCAAAAAAAGAAGAGGAAGGAGGAAGAGGAGGAGGAGGAGAGTTGGAAAGAGGAAAGAAAAGAAAGAAGAAAATCAAGTGGGAGTGCTGACTCCAAAATCAAGTTCAGAAGTTTCCAAGTATAGTGCCTACAGGAGTGTCCACTGTCCTGAGAAGGCAGGTGAAATAAAATGTCCATGAGGTCTAGAGACCGCCACACCATTGGGAACATTAGCAAGTCTTGCTTCATTGGAGGGATATGGGCAGAATCTGGGTCTCAGTGGGTTAAGGAGGCATTAAGAGATGAAGAAGGGAGTAATAAAGACATCTTTACATGCTGATTAACATCAATCCATGTGTCAGCACATTCTGAAAATGGCCCTATAACCAGTTATTAATCAACCTATTCATTTATACATTTCTGTAACTTTTCCACAAAGATCTCATGAAAGCCTTTATCACATACTTGGCTGAATCCCAGATGTACTATGGAAACAGTTTTGCTCCAAACTGCTTAGTCTGGTACTCTGTTCAGAAAAGGAATGTTAACTTGACATTATGTGATTTTAGCTAAACACTTCAGCCACTAGTTAAACAAATTATTTGTTAATTGATCTCATGATCCAGAACCATGGGCAGAGTCCATGCCAAAACTATTAGCCTAGCATTTTAAGAATGCACCTCCTTTACTGTTTCGAAAACAGAACCAATTGTGCCCATCTCAAGTATTCTGGTACCTCTTCTGATTCCAAGACTAATAATAATAATAATAAAAAAAGTAATGCACATATATTCACATATATTCCTCAGGGCAGCAGTTTGTAAACTTCATTTTCAAGATATCTCAGTACTTTGGGAAACAGTACTTCTCAGCATAAAGACTTGGATTCATTTCACTTGATTGGATGTTCTTCTACCTTTGTGGGCTTCCATTATCACTTCAAAACACACCCTTCCTCTTTGGAATCTCTCACAAGTGCACATTCAGAATTATATGTGTGAAAGCTTTACGTGTTACATTCCCTTTCAGAGTTTTATGCCACAAAATTATGCCAAAAAAAATCAGTTTTCAATCCGACGTTCTAAAAATGATGGAAACACATCAGCCTGTCTTTCCCTCGTGAACTCCAAAATTGTATAATCATTTTTGCTCAAACTTCCACCACTTCCACTTTGGGAAAGTTTTATTTTTGTCGCATTTAGGACCAGAATAACCATCTCTCTAGTCCTTTACCTCCTCTGGGTGTTTTAAGATTTGATCTTTGATTTTTACGAGTTTGAAAACGAGGACAATAACTGGATATGATATTTATGTGCTGTTTATTTCTGAGAGAGTGAAAGTCCTCTTCTCTGCCTGCTGGTAAGGTTGAGGTGGGGGTTACAAGTCATTCAGATTTCTGCTAGAGCTCAGTAGGGTTGGGCTGGACCACAGATTTAACATGTCTTTGTGCAGATATCTTTGTGTTGGTTTTGCTTGGGGCTTTCTGAGCTCCTTGGGACTTTGAGTTGATATTTTTCACCACATTTGGAAAAATTGTGGCTCTTATTTCTTCAAAAGATTTCTCTCGTTTCACTCTTTCTCATCTTTCCTGTGATTTCAACTACATGTAAGTTAGACCATGTGATAATATCCCCCAGGTCCTGACATTCCGTTCATTTTTTTCCCATCTGTTTTTCTTTTCTCCTTCAGTTTGAGTAATTTCCATTGACCTTTCCTCAAGTTCAGTGCTTTGTTCCGCAGCGGCATACAGTTGGTTATTGAACCCATTCAACGATTTTTTAAATGTCAGATATTGTATTTTTAATTCTAGAATTTACATATTGTTCTTTTGTTAAAGTGTTGATTTCTCTCCTGAAATGCCTCATGTCTTTACATATTATGTCTATCTTTCCCTATAAATTCCTGAACATTTTTTAATACTTGTTTTATTGTTTAAAGTCATTGTCCTCTAACTCTAGTAACTGGATTTGCTTCTAGTGACTGCTTTGCTCTAACGGAAGGTCATATAAAGGAAGGTCATATTTTCCTGCTTCTTCACATGTATGTGTATGTGTATACACACACACACACACACACACACACACATATTTAGAGACAGGGTCTCACTATGTTGCCCTGGCCAGATTTGAACTTCAAACTCCTGGGGTCAAGCAATCCTCCTGTAATTGCCTGATATGTTCTTCTTACCCATTTCACAGATAAACCGAATTCACTGAGACAATACTATTTCAATAGGGGAAAAGTTTAGTTACCACAAGACAGCCAAGGTAAAGGATGGGAGTTTTCACTCAAATCTGTCTTCCCAAAGCCTCAAAGGTTACAGTTTTTCAAGGATAGTTTGGTGGGCAGGGGGCTAGGGAATGGGTGCTGTTGATTGGTGGGACTGAAATCACAGGGGTGTGAAAAACAGTTCTTGTGCACTGAGTCATCCTCTGGGTGGGGGCCATGGGACAAACTGAGTCATCAGTCCTGGGTCTGGGTGGAGTCAGTTGGTTGCATGAATGCAAAAGTCTGAAAAACATCTCAAAAGACCAATCTTAGGTCCTACAATAGTGATGCTATCTATATACGACCAATTGGAGAAGTCACAAATCTTGTGACCGCCAGCGCAGTAAATGATTATGAAAAGGCAAGCTACACCTACATTTTGCAGAATTTGAGTCCCTCCCATAATCCTAATCTTTTGGCTTTCATTAGTCTTACTCTGGTGGTTTCAGTTTCCAACCAAAGAGGTAGTCACTTTCAGGGAGAAACTATTTTCATCCTTGCTTCAAAGTTAAACCATAAACTAAATTTCTCCCATGGTTAGCTTGCCCTATGCCCAGGAATGAGTGAAGACAGTCAGCCTGTGAGGCTAGAAAGAAAATGGGGCAAGCCATGCTAGACTTCGCTCACTGTCATAATCTTTGCAAAAGACAGTTTTACTCCTGCTACAATCTCCCAAGTAGCTGGGATTACAGGCTTGCACCACTGTGCCCAACTCAACAGCTTTTGTTATAGTCCTGTTTAAAAAAGAGTGGAGACTGGAGTATTATATTTTGTTTATTTCCAAGCAAGTGAAAGTTCTTTTCTCTAGCTGCTGATGAGGGTTGAGGAGAGAGTGCTGATTATTCAGATTCCTCCTAGAGCCAGCTGAAGAGCTGGAACTGGAGCTGGACCCTGGTTTTAAGTAGATTGAGTTAATCTCTGATTAGCCCAATCCCCAGTGTTGCACCCACTGCCCAGGAGCTAATCTTTTTGGATCCTATTGATATTTCAACTGGGAGTAGGTTGGGTTTCAGTTTCAGATAATTTTGGTGTATAATTCAGCTCCAATATGCCCTAGAATCTAGACAAAATTCTGGACATATAGTCTTCCTGCTTTTCATCCTACCCAGACTGTTGCTTTCTCTGAAAAAAACAGGATGGAAGTGTCTGTGTCTGTGTGTGTGTGTACGTTTATGTGCGTGGTGGGGAGGGGGAGTGAAAAGGATTGTTGGATCAAGTCATTTGACTTTGCATTTGGATTTCTTCCAAAGTCCAACCCAGTCAGCCAGCCCTCACTACCATTCAAGTCTTGGGTATCTTTCTCATCCATGCAGACTCTCCATGCACAGCAGACTTATTTCTTTCATTTCCACCAGACTAGGCATCCACCCCCAAGGATGGACGCTTCTGCTCCTCTCCACTCATTGATGAGGAGCCCATTTTCTTTGGACATCAGCTCATCATGGCTTCTTTTCATCCACTGCTCTTAGCTAGATCCATAGAAAACTATGATTTTTCTTTTGCCTCTCTTTCTCTTTCTCCTTCCTTCCTTCCTTCCTTTTCTTTCTTTCCTTCCTTTCTTCCTTCCTGTTATCTTAGGAGCAAAGATTGTTTTTATCCTTCTTCATTCCAACTGTAAGCTGACTTCCCTTCAACTTTTAATGAGATAAAATTGTCAGTCTGTCACATGAGAAGTGGAAACATTCCACATTTGTTCACATGAGACTGCCAACAGATAGCCAGTTATAAAAAGGCTTTCCCTCACCCCACCAGCCCTCCATAATAATGCATCTTTTCCTCTTTTATAATCTACATCCTGAGGCACTACTATTCCTAACAGCATCTGTTACTGAAATGCACAGCCGAAGCAGAATGTCTGAATGCAGGGACTGGGTGCTAGGAAGTTATAGGCTGAGAGCAGGACAGCTAAACACAGCCAGTGCAACAATCTTGCTACCAAGAATGGCCAATGTGATAGAGACCAGTGCAAGATGCCAAGGATGATGCAGTTCACACAGAATCACACAGAGTATGTTTAAACCAAGTCCAGAAGATATTGTACTCTATGCTTTTAAAAGTGCTTTCTCAATAATTCAGTATGAAAAGATCAATAAGGGACAAGAGAACAAGAATATAATATCTTACATATTTTTGTTAATTTCCTTTAAATCTATATGCATACATTGAGTAGATTATATCTTATTCAATATTGTAGATAATCTTTCTGGTCTGTGTAGTGTTTGGTTTTAAAACCTTATGTTATTTTTAGGCCAGGCACAGTGGCTCATGCCTGTAACTCCAACATTTTGTGAGGCCAGTGCAGGCAGATCATGAGGTCAGGAGTTCGAGACCAGCCTGACCAACATGGTGAAACCCTGTCTCTATGAAAAACACAAAAAGTAGACGGGCATGGTGGCACGTGCTTGTAATCCCAGCTACTCAGGAGGCTGAGGCAGGAGAATCGCTTGAACCCAGAAGGCAGAGGTTGCAGGGAGCCGAGATGGCACCACTGCACTCCAGCCTGGGCAACAGAGCAAGACTCCGACTCAAAAAACAAGAACAGAAACAAAAATTTTATGTTATTTTTAAGAAAGATTTGTGTCTACTTAAGACACAAATGACATATGGTTATTATCTTCACTCCTGGTGGAAGGGAATAGCTCTAAACAGGAATCATTCTCAGTTGGTGCATTCAGATAATAATAGCTACAGAATATTTATCCATTTAACCACATGCCAGGTACTATACTGAGTGCTTCAGTATAATATCTTGGATACCCATAAAACACGGCCAGATTGCTAGGTTTTATCACCATTTTACATTTGAGGAAGCTGGCTTAGAAAGGTTAAGTAATTCATACATGTCATAAATATTTATGGAATAGTCATTATTTGTAGGAACTGGGCTGGGTGCTGGGGTTACATTGGATAAATAAGACAAACTTATAATCTAATAAAATTTTTAACATATTTTTTCCCCTTTCAAGCTTTGTGCTAAATGAGAAATAAAACAGCAACCAAAGAAGCAAACATCAAAATGTCCACAATATTATTGACAGGCCTATTGGATGTTCCACCACCAGGTCACACATCCTGCTGGACAAATGTGACCCTTCTATCCTTTAGGGATATACCTCCCACCCAGGGCAAAGCAATCCAGGACGTGGTTCTTGCCAACAAACCAGCAACAGAAAAGAGAAATTCTCAAGGGGTTAAGCCACGCATGCCCAGTTCTTTCTCCCAAACTCTCAAAGCTGAAAAATTACTACTGAGAAGGGATGTAAAGAGAGGCAGGAGGATTATCCTGGTGGAAGTACCTGCACGGAGAAACAGGGTCAGAGGAAAAGGTATTCCCCTGAACAAAATCTAATGTGGAAGACAGACATTAAACTGAAAAATAAAATTTATGTGCACTTAATTTATTCTAATTTTGATTTGCATTGTCAAACAGAGGCACAGAGTGCTATAAGAGTGTGTAATAAAAGAACTCCCCATGGCTTCCCAAGGAAATAATACGACTGAATAGAAAGTATCTAGGCAAAAAATAGGAGAGTGCTCCAGGTAGAAAGCAAAAGAACATATGCTAAGGCCTTGAGGCAGGGAATCATATGCAGTGTGTGGAAACCAAAAAGCCGGTGGGCTGGAGCATAGGGAAAGAGGGACTACCATTCCTGACAGCATCTGTTACTGAAATGCACAGCTGAAGGAAAATGTCTGAATGCAGGGACTGGATGCTAGGAAGTTATAGGCTGAGAGCAGGACAGCTAAACACAGCCAGTGCAACAATCTTGCTACCAAGAATGGCCAATGTGATAGAGACTAGTGTTAGAAGAAGCTGCAAAGTTAGACAGGAGCATGTCATGCACAGCTTTGTGAAATGAGAAGGATTTTGAATATTGTATCAAGGGCCATGGAAAGTGATTATAATGTTATAAGCAGAGAATAGACATCATCAGAGTGCCCAAGAGTCCACAGCCTTCACCTAAACAATTATGATTAACACTGCTACCAGATTATTACTACTAGAATTTTCAAAGCGCTTCAGATTTCCTTTGCAACCAGGTACTAATTCCTCTCATACTGTCTAATTCATTTTCAGCAAACTCACAAATGAGCTGAGTGCTTGGAGGATATTTTTAGTTTCATGATTAAGTGGTATCCAAAGTGGCTTAATGTGTGTTCTGGAACTTGCATGGATTCATTTTCATTTAATAGGCCTGCTGTCAAGTAACTGTTTCATTTATTCATGTCTTCCTTTTTAAACTTTAATTTAGCAAAGCATACTAGATGCCAAAGCTTATTATCCTTCTCAGTCTGTGATTTAGCCAGTCTGCCTTTGCTAATAACATGTTCCAATCCATCAACATCACTGTAAATCCGAGATCCCTAGGTCTGAGATAGTTGCTTCTCCTGCTTTCCTGATTTCACGTGGAAACATTTCCCGCCAGCAAATGGGCCCTCCTTTGGGGAATTGCATTTGTGCATATTTGATGCCTTGTTTTTCAAAATGATACTATTTCGAAATGTGAGTAGTATCTGAGGAATCCTTCCTAACCTGTATACACCAATCAGTTAATCACCTAGTATTTGTTGAGCCTCAATTAGAAATAACATAACTAGATGCTGCAGGAAATTTTGCAGGGAAAGTGTATGTTGTAAGTTTTGTATTTCTCCTTACATTCTAGCTGGGAGAGAAAACACAGATATATTAAAAGATAACCAATAACACAAGGCCCTAGATGATACCTGCCAAAAATGATTTTAATCCCAAATACTGCAGGAATGCAGGGGAGGGGTGATCATTGTGGTAAAGGGAATCTTTACTGAGTAAATGGGTGCAAAGGGCTGGGTAGGGGTCAATGTAAAGAGCAGGTAGCTAAAGCATTCTAGATGGAAACAACTTTTTTTTTTTTTTTGAGGTAGGGTCTCGCTCTGTTTCTCAGGCTGGAGTGCAGTAACATGATTACAGCTCACTGTAGCCTGGAACTCTTGAGCCCAAGCAATCCTCCTGCCACAGCCTCTGGGGTAGCTAAGACTACAGGCATGTGCCACTAGACACAGCTAATTTTTTAAAAAAAATGTTTTTTTTAGATGGATTTTCCCTCTTGTTGCCCAGGCTGGAGTGCAGTGATGCCATCTTGACTCTTTGCAACCTCCACCTCCCGGGTTCAAGTGATTCTCGTGCCTCAGCCTACCAAGTAGCTGGGATTATAGGCATGCACCACCACGCCCAGTTAATTTTGTATTTTTAGTAGAGATGGGGTTTCACCGTGTTAGCCAGGATGGTCTCGATCTCCTGACCTCGTGATCCGCCCATCTCGGCCTCCCAAAGTGCTGGGATTACAGGCTTGAGCCACCGCGCCCGGCCCCTGTTGAGTCATTTTTCTCTGGTGAGTTCCTGCAACTCTGATTGTCTGTAGCAGCTTTTGTTGCACTCATTATATGCTCTCTATTTCTTGGACCTTCTTGAGAAATCGTTTATAAGCAGTAAAATTCACAAATCTTAAATGAATAACTTGATGCATTTTTACAAATATATAACCATTATTCTGACTAATATTTCCATCACCTGCCCCTTCTCAGCCTATCCTCTTCCCACCCCAAGGCAACCACTATCCTGACTCCAATCATCATAGATTTATTTTGACTATTCTTGATTCCATATAAATGGATTAATATATTGGAATAGAATCATACAATGTACGTACCCTTTTGTGTCTGTCTTCTCTCATTCGATGTCATGTTTTTGAGATTCATTCGTGCTGTTGTATGTATCAATAGTTTATTCTTTCTTTATTACCGAGTAGTATTCCACATAGAAATATGCCACAATTTGTTTGTTTTCCTATTGACGAACATCTGGGTATTGCCAGTTTTCACTTTGAATATTTTGTGCAAGTCGTTTTGTGGACATATGTATCATTTTCCTCGAATAAATACTTTGGCATGGAATTGCTGGGTCATAGGTACATATGTATAGATAGGTATCTAACTCTATTAGAAACTCAGTTTTCAACAGTGGTTGTACCAATATGTACTTCTACCAGGAAATACAAGTACTGCAATTGCTTATCACCCTCATCAAACTTTATATTGTCACCCTATTTAATTTTACCCATCCTGAAAATGTTACCTCATTATGGTTTTCATTTATATTTACCTGATGTTTAATGATGTTTCATGACAAGAATCCATTCATATTAAGTCTACGGACATCTTTATTTGTTGAGGTTCTTCAAATATTTTGCCCATATTTAGGTTGATTTGTCAGTTGAATTATAGGCATTCTTTATGTATTCTCAATACAAGTTCTTTGTCAAATATATAGATTCCACCTGGGTGCAGTGGCTTACACCTGTAATCCCAGCACTTTGTGGGAGGCTGAGGCGGGCAGATCACCTGAGGTTGGGAGTTCAAGACCAGCCTAACATGGAAAACCCTGTCTCTTCTAAAACTACAAAATTAGCTATATTATATATATTGGAATCATATATATATATATATATATA
>NW_016803481.1:5052070-5055899 GCF_001698545.2 Rhinopithecus bieti | reverse complement strand
TATATATATATATAATGATTCATAATATATACAACTACATATATTATACATATCCATAATATATATAATGGATCCATTACATATATTATTGATACATATATGTAATGGATTCCAATATTTTCTCACAGTTTGTGGCTTGCCTTTTTCCTGTCTTGACATTGTCTTTTGATAAACAGACAGTTTCTTAATTTGGCAAAGTCCAGTTCATCATTGTTTTTCCTTTGTCGTTAGCACTTCTTGTGCTTAAATAATCTTTGCTCTCCAAAGATCATGAAGATATTCCTCTGAGTTCACTTTTGAAAATTTTATAATTTTAACTTTTACTTTTAGGTCTAGGATCCATGTCAAACTAACTTTTATGTATGTGGTGCGGTACTGGTCAAGGTAATTCACATGGTTACCCAGCTACAGTGTCATTTATTGAAATTTTGTTTCCCTATTAAATTGTTTATGTGTTTGACAAAAGTCAACTGACGGCAGTAACCTTTGCAGTCTGAAAAATAAGTCCTCCAGTTGTGTTCTTCTTCTTCAAGCTGTCCTGGCTATTCTATATCCTTTGCATTTTTGAATCAGCTCATCAACTTCTACAAAACTTCTCCTGACCTCAGGTGATCTGCCTGCCTGGGCCTCCCAAAGTCCTGGGATTACAGGCATAAGCCACTGCGCCCAACTTTAACAGATATTCTTTATCAAATTGAAGAAACTTCCTTCCATTCCTTGTTTCATAAGAATTTTAACAAAGGTCAGTTGTTGAATTTTATCAAATGATATTTCTGCATGTGTTGAAATAATCATGTTTTCCCCTCTACTCTGCTTATATGGTAAAGTACACTGATTGATTTACAAATGTTAAAAGTCTATTGGGATTTTAATTAGAATAGCATTGTATCTATAAATCAATTTGATAAGAATTGACATCTTAACTATTTAAAATTTCCAGTCAATGATTATGATATATCTCTCCATTTATTATATCTTCCTTAATATCTGTTAACAATGTTTCATACTTTTCAGTATAGAGATCTTAGACATCTTTTGTTAGATTTATTCCCAGATATTAGGAAAATTTCTCTGATGCCATTGTAAATTATATTGTTTTTAAGTCTCATTTTTTGATGTTTATTGTTAGTATATAGAAAAATAATGGATTTTAAAATATTGATGTATATTTCTCAATTTTGCTAAATTTACTTATTGGTTCAAGTGGCTTATAGATTCCTTGGAATTTCCTAACACAGAAACATGTCAGCTCTCAATCGAGGTATCTTTGCTTTTTCTTTTTCAGCTTTTGGCTCTTTTATTTCTTGTGGGGTACTTTTCCACTTCTACTACTTCATCTTCCAGTACTATGTTGAATAGCAGTGGTAAGAGCAGACATCACTTCTTTTTACAGATCTTTTAGGGAAAGCAGTTAATATTGCACCATTAAGTATATTAGGTTTTTAACAGATATTCATAGATTATTTTTTGTTTGTTTGTTTGTTTGAGGTAGACTCTCACTCTATCGCCCAAGCTGAAATGCAATGGTGCAATCTTGGCTCACTGCAACCTCTGTCTCCTGGTTTCAAGTTATTCTTGTGCCTTAGCCTTTTGGGTAGCTGGGACTACAGGCATGTGCCACCATGCCCAGCTAAGTTTTGTGTTTTTGTAGAAGAAGGGTTTCACCATGTTGGCCAGACTGGTCTCCAACTCCTGACCTCAGGTGATCTGCCTGCCTGGGCCTCCCAAAGTCCTGGGATTACAGGCATAAGCCACTGCACTCAACTTTAACAGATATTCTTTATCAAATTGAAGAAACCTCCTTTCACTCCCTGTTTCATAAGAATTTTAACCAAGGTCAGTTGTTGAATTTTATCAAGTGATATTTCTGCATATATTGAAATAATCATGTTTTCCCCTCTATTCTGTTTATATGGTAAAGTACATTGATTGATTTGTAAATGTTAAACCAATTTCTATTTCTAAGATAAACCCTATTTGACTACTATGTATTATCTTTTTCATATTATTGCTGGAATTGATTTGCTAATAATAGTTGAGAACTTTTCACATATATATTCATGAGGAATACTGTACTATAATTTTCTTTTTTATAATCTTTATCAGGTTTTGGTATCACGGTTGTGCTCTCCTCATAAAATGCATTGGGAAATGTTCTCTCTTCTTGTTTTTTTGGAATAATTTATGTAAAATTGGTAGTTTTCCATCATCAAATGTTTGTTTTGGTTTTTTCTTTCTTTCTTTCTTTTGTAATTCATCAGTAAAGACATTTGGTCCCAGAGTTTCTCTGTGAAATCTTCATCTTTTTTAAAATTTTAATAGATACAAGACTATTCAGATTTTCTATTTCTTCTTAAATATGTTTCAGAAAGTTGTTTATCCAAATAATTTCTACATGTATTCTAAGTTGTTAAATTTGTTGACATTAGGTATATATTTTTTATTACTTAATGCCTATAGGATGTAATAATGTTCCATTTTTCATTCCAGATACTACTAGTTTGTGTTTTCTCTTTTTTCTAGAGTAGGGGCTTTTGTTAGATTTACTAACAAATTTTTATTAAGCAATTTCATTAAAATTTCCAAATAACCAAATTTCCAACAAAACCAACTTCTGCTTTTGTTGATTTTTAAAAATTGTTTCCCACTTTTGTATTTCACTGATTTCTGAAAATTTTCTTTATTATTTTCTTCTATTTTCTTTGGGTGATTTCATGGTATATCTTTTTTCATCTTTTTACTTTCGACTCATATGTCTGCATATTACTTTATGTTATGTTATTATTAGCTCTGCTTCCTCACATCTGTGAGATACCGGGATTGTCTCTTAATGGTAACCCTGGTTCCTAACAGGCCCAAAAGTCCCTGTATATAGCATACATATAGCATATGCTTAGGAGATTGTAATCTTTTCATAATGGTCAGTACACAGTGCTTTCCTTAGAGGTAGGGTCTGTGTCTTACTCACCCTAGGACCAGCCAGAATATCTAGAATAGTCCTGAGCACACAGCATTCAGGCAACACCAAGAATGAGCTTTCTAATTAGTCAAACAAGCTACAAGTTCATTTCCATGACAATGTGTAAGTTCAGTCATTATCAATTTTGTGTGAAGCATTTGCAAATCTGCATGAAATCCGATCATCGCTCTCATGGAGCTCTCAGCACAGTATGGAGACAGCGGTATACATGCTTACATGCATCTGCTCAGGCTGCCATATAAACACAATAGATGGGATGGCTTAAACAACAAAAGCTTATTTTCTTGCAGTTTCAGAGGCTGGAAGTCCAAGATGAAGGTATGGGCAGAGTCAGTTTCTTCTGATTTTCCCTTTGTCCTGCAGATAGTTACCTTCTCTCTGTGTCTTAACACGGTCTTTTCTCTGTACACACACATCCCTAGTGTCTCTCCAGGTGTCCGAATTTCCTCTTCTTATAAGAATAGTCAGGATTAATTGGGGCCCATTCTAAAGACCTAATTTTAACTTAATCACCATTGTAAAGTCCCTATCTCCAAATATAGTCACATTCTGAGGTACACTGGGGATAGGACTTCAGCATGTGAATTTAGAGGGAAATAATTCAGCCCATAAGACAGCTTACATTACAATGTGAGAGGTTAAACAACAAGGTGAGAACATTTAGGAACACATAGACTTTATTGAATAAAGGACAGTGTGATTTTGGAAGACACAAAGCTCTTGGAGGCAAAGTAAGAACAATAGTGTTACTGCATTTTTCACTTACTCTCTAAAATCCATTTGGTACTAAGTAGAACCCAGATTGGCAGTACCACTTGTCCTGGTTTCTTTTTTTTTTTTTTTTTTTTT
>NW_016803481.1:5046513-5049594 GCF_001698545.2 Rhinopithecus bieti | reverse complement strand
AGTGCATGGAGTCTCGCTCTGTCGCCCAGGCTGGAGTGCAGTGGCCGGATCTCAGCTCACTGCAAGCTCCGCCTCCCGGGTTTACGCCATTCTCCTGCCTCAACCTCCCGAGTAGCTGGGACTACAGGCGCCCGCCACCTCGCCTGGCTAGTTTTTTGTATTTTTTAGTAGAGACGGGGTTTCACCGTATTAGCCAGGATGGTCTCGATCTCCTGACCTCGTGATCCGCCCATCTCGGCCTCCCAAAGTGCTGAGATTACAGGCGTGAACCACCGCGCCCGGCCCCTGGTTTCAGATATAGTATTCTTCTCTTAATTTAAAGAGAAAAAAAAGATTTGGTGTTTAATATATCACTTCAAGGAAGAGAGCCAGAGTTTAAGTTGCCTTTTCATTAAGATTTATACTGTCTCTTTGATGTTTCAATGCAAAAATCATTTGGCTTGCTCTGTCCTTAACACACAGGTACTAAAATTCTGCTCCCTATAATTGCACCTGGAAGTGATTGAAGACATATTTTGATCCCACCAATTTATTTATGGGAGCCCATTCCAGGAATTGTTTAGAAGTGGAAGGAAATAAAATATTAAGCATTCCTCACTGCTCAAATTAGAGTGCAGAAAACTGAGCACAATATTGAATGGAATCAATAAACAGAACCAATCAATCAGCCAATCTTTGATTTATTCACCCAACAATTTATTCAGTCAAATGAGTGTTTGTTAAATTAAGGAGTAGTAAATCAATGAAGGATTTATTGAACACATATTATTTTCTATGCTGAGCTCCATGGGGAGTACAAGAACTAGATGAAAGGACACCTTCAACAAGGAATTTATAATTAAAATGAGAGAGAAGACTACCGAACATAACCCAGAGAATAACTAATGATTAATTGCACAGTAGCAATAATAAATAGAGTGAGAATAATCAGTAAAGTTTTCATAGGAGAAGTGACTTGTGAACAAAACCTTAGATGATGATTAGAATTTGACTAGATGGGCAACAGTGGAAGGGACACTCTAGGTGAAAGTGATGTCATTACACAACATGAAGGTAGAACTGAGCATGGAGAGTGAGCGGAGCAGTGAGGCCCCTTGACTAAATCAGATGATGCAAGTTGAGGAAGAGTGGTAAATAATGTTGGAAAGGTTGACAGATGGTCTTAAACAGCAGAGTGTGCCACTTTGACATGAAACAATAAAGCAATAATATATACAGATCTCCTAAATGTCCTTTTCCGGGGAATAGACATGGTGTCACATGTATGTCTCAGTCTATAACAGAACACCTGAGAATGGGTACTTTATAATGAATAGAAGTTTGTTGTCTCACAATTTGGGAGGCTGGGAAGTCCAAGATCAAGGCACCAGCACCTGGGGAGAGCTTTTGTGCTGCATCATTATGTGGGAGAATTCCTTGTTGAAGGTGTCCTTTCATCTAGTTCTTGTACTCCCCATGGAGCTCAGCACAGTCTTAGAAAATAATATGTGTTCAATAAATCCTTCATTGATTTACTACTCCTTAATTTAACAAACACTCATTTGACTGAAGAGGAGGTGCTCAAGGAGCAAACCCACTTATATAAGCCTCTTTTATAATGGCATTAATCCACTTATAAGGGCAGCACCTCATGACCTAAGCATCTCCCACTAGGTCCTACCTCCCAATACTGTTGTTCTGGGGATTAAGTTTCCAACTCATGGATTCTGGGGGACATGTTGAAACCATAGCAATGTGTTTAGGCAGATGAGAGAAAAAGAGGCAAGAATCTGCTAGAGCAGCACGAAAGTTACAGCAATTTTTGCAAGTGGTCAGAAGGCCTGAAAATCAATCAATGGAAATAGGTTGGGGGACAGTGGATACAAGATACTGTGAAGGAAATGTAGGCTTATGTCATAGGAAGTTTTATATCATTAAATCTGAGTAACTTGCAAAATGATGATGCCACTAACAGAGTGGAAACAAAGAGACTGGATCTTTTTGGAAGAAGAAGGTAATGAGTATAGTCAGATTGGATTGGGGTGCTTTGAACATTGCAACTGAAACAACTCAGAGACTCTTAATGATAAAAATGAAGGTTTGGATAGGAAAACTGACTTGGAGATACAGGAGTGTCTGAAGGCGAGTATTCAATATGTTGCTCTGTGATGGAATAGAAGGTATCTATACATTTGAAACACAACTTATACATTTTAAGGTCAATAGAGTAGCAATGACAACCGAAGTCATCAGAATGAAACAAGCATCCTCAGACAAAGAAAGAAGAGCAAAAAGTCGGTTCAGGGGACTGAGGGAACAGTCAGAATAATAGTAGGAAAACTGAAAGAGTGAAATGTAATGAGACCCAAAGGAGGATAGAGTTTCACAGAGACAGGGAGTAGCGAGAGGTGTGGAAGGGCTATGGGAAAGGAGGAAGAATCAATAGTGTCAGATTCAGCCAAGATTCGAGATAATTATGAGTTAAGAATAGATTGATTTATAAAGCACCACGGGCGTCCTTCAGAAGAGCTGCTATAATAGGGTGTCAGAACTGGGACCCAGATGTCAAGGGTTAAAAGAATGAGACAGGAAGAGAGACAGACATATCCTTTAGCATAAACCATGTCAATCAAGTATAGATTTGAGAATGGGAGCTCAGAGACCCAATGCTATGGTCTGAATGTTTGTGTGCCCCCAAAATTCATATGTTGAAACCTAATCCCCAATGCAATAGAGGTGGGGCCTTATGCAGTGATGAGGTCATGAGGGTGGAGCCCTCATGAAGGAGATTAGTGCCCTCCAAAAAGAGTCTTGAGGTCCAGGCGCGGTGACTCACACCTGTAATCCCAGCATTTTGGGAGGCTGAGATGGGCGGATCATGAGGTCAGGAGATCAAGACCATCCTGGCTAACCATCTCTACTAAAAAATACAACAAAATTAGCTGGGCATGGTGGCAGGTGCCTGTAGTCCCAGCTACTGAGGAGGCTGAGGCAGGAGAATGGCCTGAACCCGGGAGGCAGAGCTTGCAGTGAGCTGAGATAGCGCCACTGCAATTCAGCCTGGGTGACAGAGCGAGACTCCATAAAAAAAAAAAAAAAAAA
>NW_016803481.1:5017270-5045977 GCF_001698545.2 Rhinopithecus bieti | reverse complement strand
TTTTTTTTTTTTTTTTTTTTTTTTTTTTTGAGACAAGGTCTCACACTCTCACACTATCAGAAAGGCTGGAGTGCAGTGACACCATCATGGCTCACCGCAGCCTCAACTTCCTGAGCTGAAACAATCTTCCTAGCTCAGCCTCCTGAGTAGCTGGAACTACAGGCATAGGCCACCTTGCCTGGCTAACTTTTGTATTTTTTGTAGAGATGGGTTTTGCATGTTGCCCAGGCTGGTCTCAAACTCCTGGACTCAGGTGATCCTCCTGTCTTGGCCTCCCAAAGTGCAAGAATTACAGGTGCAAGCCATCACACCTGGCCAAGAAATAAACTTTTGTTATTTACAAATGACCCTGTCTAGGGTATTTTGTTAAAGCAGCCCAGCTGGGTGCGGTGGCTCACACCTGTAATCCCAGTACTTTGGGAGGCCGAGGCGGGCGGATCACCTGAGGTCAGGAGTTCGAGATCAGCCTGGGCAACACAGTGAAACCCCATCTCTACTAAAAATACAAAATTAGCTGGGTGTGGTGGTACATGCCTGTAATCCCAGCTACTCAGGAGGCTGAGGCAGGAGAATCGCTTGAACCTGGGAGGGGGAGGATGCGGTGAGCCGAGATCATGCCATTGCACTCTAGCCTGGGTAACAAGAGTAAATCTTCATCTCACCAAAAAAAAAAAAAAAGAAAAAAAAAGGGCAGCCTAAATGGACTAAGACACCACCTGATTTTAGACATTATGAAGAACGTCACACACAAGTGGCTGTGCCCTCTGACAGGAGATATTTCCATTTGGGACTATAGATGTGGTAATAATCTAAAGCTGGTGGTGCCAGGAGTCTAACTTGTGAGATTCAGACTCTGGAGGAGAACAATTCGAAGTCAAAAAGCAGAATTATAAACATTGAACAAGTATTGTTTATTTGTTTACAAAGTAGTTTGAGAGATCCAACAAATAAGTATAATTATCTCTATGAAACAAATCCAATAGCAGGACATCAGCAAATCACAACAATTAGCAAAACACAATATGAATCCTTGCTTGTCTGGTGCAATCAATTGTTTGCTTTTGTACTGCTGCTACCTTGATGAAAGCTACTGGTGATGCCCTGAGTGGTCTGGAAACCGACACTTGAAATCAACCCATGCAGCTTCACTGAAATTATTTAATTAATGTTAACAAAGTGTCTTTATCTCATGTGCCAACTCTGAGAAGTTGGTTGTGGCTACAAAGTGTGCAGGGTCAAGAAAGACTCAGGCTTTTCAGGAAAGGGTGCCTTCAATGAGCTACTTTTTCCGAGGGATTGTGAGGGGGGTGTGGAAGCATTGATGTTTCCCATCTTCTATCTTCCATTAAATGATTATCTCTTTGAATAGAAGATTCACTAAATCCATAATACTTTGCATTTTTCTCTTTTTCATCTCGGCATGTTACATTTAGTTAAGCCAAAATCTTGTATTACAAATGCAAAACAGCCTAATGATCAGGAAGAGCAAATGAAAAGGAAAGAGTCTAGAAGTGAAATTAGGAGTATATAGGGAGTAACTTGTGGGTGGATTAGAAAGAGAGATGCAGGAGAGAGAAAGAGGAACAAACACAAGGGAACAGGGAGGGACAGAAATAGAGAGGGAACATGAAGATGGGTCTCCACTCCCTTCCTACTATTTTCTTTCCCACCAAGTCTTCTTTTATTTTTCCCTCTTTTGTTCTCATGCTGGATCTGGCAGTCTGGGGTTCACCAGGCCTGTATCAATCTATCTTTAGTGATTCAGCAATTCCTAAGAGCTTCTTAAGTCTCAGATGACACTGACGTCACAGGACAACTGCTTTAAGAATTCCTCTAATCAGTGACTAAAATCTGCTTTAATTTAAAACTTGTACCTTTCCTAAATACCAGAGGAACCAGCAATCCAACCACGTCTTTGGTTCCTTAGGTTTACTTAGGCTTTTTATTCAAAGCCAGTACAGAATCTCTATTTAAATTTTAGTCTCAGTCCTTGAAAAGGTCTGTGCTCCACATATCCAGCTGGAGGTACTCGGAAATATTGATTTAACCTTCAACGCTAGGACTTTGCAGCAAATTGGCTAGTTCTGACCACACTAAAAGCTTACAACAGTCATTGGTGGCCTTTTTAGTTTAATTCAGTGTCACAAAAGCAATTCAGACCAGGAATGCAACAAATTCAAAACCACTGCTGTCTTGATATCTTAATGTGAATTATTTATAATTTCTCATCCTGAAGACAGTGAGAAGAAGAATAGAATGAATCAGCAACTTTCTTTGCAAAGCTGTGCAGAGAATAAAAAGGATCCACCTAGCAGGGGCAAGAGAGAAAGGTATATATTCTTTACTATAGTACTTAACTTAAAATCACAAACTGGCCTACCCTTACTGGTTTTGTTACTGTTTTTTGGTTTTGGGTTTTTTTTTTTTTAAACCAGACCACAGTCCAGTAATAGGCGCTCTAATTATGCAGCAGTTTATGCGAGGCAGCATAGCTCTTCCACTGCTGCAAGAAACAAAATGATGTTCTGAGTGGCATCAGAACAAGATGTTCCCCACGAGTGGTGGTGCCACCTGCATTTTATGTGTGGCATTGCCACTTACGCAAATCTCTAGGATCTAGTCTCCTTTCATCCATGGGGCCAAATGAGGGTAAAAGAATGAAATGGGGCCAGGTGCGGTGGCTCATGACTGTAATCCCAGCACTTTGGGAGGCTGAAGCAGGTGGATCACCTGAAGTCAGAAGTTCAAGACTAGCCTGGCCAACATGGTGAAACCGTCTCTACTAAAAAACAAGAATACAAAAATTAGCCGGGTGTGGTGGTGTGCTCCTGTAGTCCCAACTACTCATGAGGCTGAGGCAGGAGAATCACTTGAACGTGGATTACAGTGAGCCGAGATTGCACCATTGCACTGAAGCCTGGGCGACAGAGTGAGACTCTGACTCAAAAAAAAAAAGAAAGAAAGAAAGAAAGAATGCAATGGGATTATAAACGTTCAGCAGGCTTCAGGAGAAATGAAGTATTTGTTATGGATGGCTGGGGTCTGGCTTATTTGCAAATGAAAATCTTATTCTGGGGCTCTAATAATAATGATAATAATAATAATAATAAAGTTTTCTAAGATCCTGAAGCTGAATTCATTTAGGGTCCTCTCAGGGATTGAACAGTATACCCTGAGAAATGTCTTCTAGCTAATGTAAGGGCAAGGCAGAGAGTCCCCTTTAATAGGAGTCTGGGGACGTATATCTCTTCCAGGAAAGAGAGGACAGTGATAATAGCTTCCAAAGAGGGGAGCTTTTCATGCTATTGAAACCAACTTGAACCCAAAGCCACCATGAAAATATTCATTGTCTGGTGACACTTACTCATGAATTCTGTCCCTGACTCATTCAACAAACATCCTTCCTAAGCCCCCTATAAAATAGACACTTCTGTGAGTATACAAAGAAACTAGGGAGCTACGGCCCCCACCAGAGGAAGCCCGCAACCTAATGAAACAGACACTTATGGGGATTATAAAACACTGTGGCAAGTGGCCGTGGTACCCTCAAAGTGCCAGGGAAGCTTTGTGCAGGGATGTACAGCCAGCAGAGAGGCCAGAGGGCTCCCCAGTGGGAGGGATGCCTGAGACAGGCCTTTAGTTCAATGTGATTTATTATTTTCTTTTAAATTCTCAAAATATGTTCGTTATCAAAAACTTGGAAAATAAAGAATAGCACAATAAAGGTTAAAAATCACTTCCAGCTAAGAACAACACCTCATTTGGTGTAATCCTTTTCTTTCCAGGTGTGTCTGTGCATGTATTGTACTCTACTCAGTGGTGTCAATCTTAAAGCCAGAGAGACCAAGGGACACATCCTTTCATTCTAGCTGACGCCGATGGAGTCCTACACTGAGAGCTGGGAGATGGGGACATGTGGGACAATCAGCTTTGTAGCTTTAGGCCAATCATTTATATATTTTGGCCTCTGTTCTCTTGTTTCTATTATTCAAGTGGGTGGATGACCTCTCTAAGGTCCCTGCCAGCTTCCTGAGTTTAAGATCTTTATCTAAAGACATGTTTAGGTTGATCCTAAAGATCAAGGCTGGCGTATGTAAAAGTAACATTGTCCAGGTAAAAAGGGACTTACAATTCAATATCCACACATGACATAGTTAAAATGCACAGGCATGATGTATAGAGGAGGACTGGGATGAAGCTTTATTTAACAGTTTCTCTTAGACTTAAGAATCCTCTGTAAATAGCAACCTGGGGTGAGTGCTGCTTGATAATAGAAATGATTTACCTTGATGTATGGATGAATTAACTTCTGAGGCAGGGCTCCTCTGAATTGCATTCTGAACAAAAGCCCCTGTTACAGCATAATCTCTCCCTGCTTCTGCCTGACAACCTCCGCCCTGCTGCAGTGTTTTGCTGCATGCCATTAGCATTCCGTATCAGATCTCCTGCAGACTGGGTCTCACAAGCTGCAGTAGCCACTCTGAAATTTCAGTTTGTTAAGAGGAATTGACTTTGGCTCGAAGAAGATGACAGACCATAGGAGCTTTCAGCTAATTGCAGACATCACCCAATGTCTTGTTCTCAGCAGACAATAATTAGTGAAAACAAAGGTGAATGTTCATGGGCATATTTCTGCTTGCCCTTTACTTCAAACCCTATGGCTATGAGGATGGATAAAAGGCTACAAATTCATAAGATATCAGATTGTACTTCTAGCCGGAGCCTTTTGCTTTGGGTTCCTGCAAGCTTAAGCTTTATGATCAGTTACCACCCCCCCACACACACACTCCTTTATTTTCAGTACTTATAAAGCAGAATCTGTGAAAGAGCCTTTGATGTTAATAAGCCTGGGTCTAAACAGCGTAAAGCTAAGTAACTCTAGGTAATTTGATTAGTAGGGATGAATCAGCCAAAACTGAACATTCAACTATAGATGACTAGAGTTTATTCATCTGTCCCCAGATAAGCTCTTTGGAAGGTTTACCAGTTACAAATGCAGATGGCTTCTCTCTGTGCTCAGCTGAATCTGGAAACCCCAACAGGGGACTCTAATCTCCAGCAAATATGTTATTCTTGGCAATTAATTCCACCAAAGAATATGTTTTTTCCTTAGGTCCAGTGGGATTTACTGTCTTTTACAAACATTGCTTTTAAGGAGAATAACCCTCTCAAAGTAAGCAGCTGCAGTTCTAATTTATTATGCTGGTATTAATTTGATCATCTCACTAACAATTTTTAAAGAGGTACCCAGATGCTTTTTAGAGTCTACTGAATATGTATGATTTAAAGATTAATTATGTTAATCCAGGCCAATTGGTCACCTCCCCACATGTGATTAACAGTATGTGGGCTTAACAGGAGGTCCGTTATTAGATTATTTCTTTGTAAAGAAGAAAGGAAAGGAGACGGATGATGGATTTGTAGAGCTCTCTAGAGAAAACATGCAATGGCCTGAAAGCATTTACAGGCGATGAAGTTAGGAAGCTTTCTGTAAAAGCCCATCAAGTTCTCTTCTTACCAGGGGAAGTCAAAAGCCTCTTTGTTCAGAGCATGGTAAATTGCAGTCCCTGATAGGATGAAGCAAATGCCTGTCTTGCTGGCCAGTTCAACGTTAAATACAGGTCACTTCCCGTGCCTGATGCCTCTGGCCCAGAAATGAGTTTCTTTTTGGTGGACCTTATATTTTTCTTTCATATTTCTGACCATCCTAAGTGAACGTAATGAAACACCTCCAGTAGTGGGGTACCATTCTCACGTGATCAATATCTCCGGGCAGAATTAGGCTAATGAACTTGCACAAATTAATTGCCTCTATTACTCTGAAGCACAGCATTCCCCAGCTTGTTGTAAGTTCTCCTCCTAGAAACTTCGTCTGCAGGCAGAATTGAGTGCCCTCTCTGGTTGAGTCATGTGGCTTCATTAGTGGCCCTGACGCCACTGCCAGCACTCACCCTCTCTATACCGGGCTGCATCCTGCCCCTTGTGAAAGGAGTTGCTAAGTCTTTTTTGCTACGGGTTTTCAAATGAACTAGAGTTACCCATATGGGATGGTGTAAGTGGTTAGGAGGAAGCGCCATATCTAGAGGGCCTCACCTGATAGAGGTGTTTTTTGTGATTATCTTTTTCCTGAATGCCACTGTAGTATTTCCTTTTATTCAGATGGAGTAGACAGAACAATGACTTTAGCCCCCATTTTTTGAATGAGGAATCTGAAAGTGAGACAGCAGACCCAAGGGTTGGTCTTGTGTCCACTGATGCAGTGAGAGGGGGGCTACCCCCGCTCCTTCCTAAAGGCTAGATAGGAGAACCCTGCTCAAACATCTATAAGCTGAACTGTGCTCTCTCTGTTTCCTGGAGGTGGACATTTTCCATGAAAGAATCACAGCACCACAAAGCCCCTGCCTTCCCCAGGCTGCCTGGCTAACTTGAGAAACATGTTGTGTTGTGTCTGTGTCCAAGGACCTAACCCATGATATTGAAATTATTTGTTCAAGAGTCTTCTCTCAGTAAACAATAAGATGTAAAACCACAAAACCAGCTATCAGTAAATATTTGCTAAATGGCATATAAGCATAACCTAGAAACTGCTCTTTTGTAAAAGTGCTCATTGCTAAAGAATTGAAATCAAAATGCGATTCTTTTACAACCTTGCATCTGACAGCTTTGGCTTTTTTGCATGGGTTATGACAGCTCTCTTATCTGGAATGTTTAACCTATTTTAATAAACGGTTTGTACTTGGTGCTGAGGCTTTTCATCATTGGAAGCATTTTTATAGATCATATGATAAACAGGGAAGCAGGTGGGAATCACTAAAAACACTCATCATTTTCTTGAAGAAAAGATTTAATGTGGATACTTAGAAAAAATAATACTATGATGTTGAGCACTCTGCGCTGTCAGGCAGTAGATATTAAAAATTACTGGAGATTGTTATGTTATTGAAACGCCACTCCTGGCCACCTTCAATAATAGAATCTTAATTAGTGTAAGTAGAAAGTGACACATGAGGAGAGGGTACCATCTGTGGGGAAAGAGTGATAAGAGAGGAAGGAATGGAAAGAACAATAGAGAATTCAGTGAGTCAGCTGTTTGCCTGAACAGTCTTCTCAATGCTGCTGCAGTAGAAGCCTGTCTCTCCAATGCCTCTGGTTTTCAGTACAGATGCACTGTTGGGTATTGTGTATGTGTGTTCTTGCACATGTATGCACATGTTCAGAGATGCCAGGAGAATCACAATAGCAAATCAATGAACTTTCATGTATTAAAAGTTCAATCCCCAGAAATGACTCATTTCTTTCAAAAGAATCTTCTCTTTATGATTGATAGTAGTCAATTCCTGTCAGCTAATGCGTGCATTCCCCTGAGGTCCAAGAAAATAAAGAGATTCTGTCTAAGGAAGGACATGACAATAGCTCTTTCATGGTTACATGCAGAGGGAAGACGGAAATGCAGTTTGGGTGTGGTGAAAGGTGGGAAGTGGAAGAACTCAAATCGTAGACCATCAAATTAGTCAGAAGACTGTGTTAGTTCACACTCTGCTGTTAGTTGACCATAAAACCTTGGGCAAAATATTTCATGTTTGTGAGCCGCAGTTTCCTCATCTAACAAATAAAGGATTAGAAATCATGATCTTTAATATCCCTTCAAGGTGCATAATCTTAGAGCTACAATGCATGTCCTCTCGTGAATTTTGAGCTGCAATTTTCTAACAGAACTTCTTGTAAGTTACAGTCAGCTATATCATTCATTCATTATTTGTTCCTTCACCAAACTCATATTTATTGAACACCTATCCTAGGCCATACCCTGTCATATCTCCACATTATAATCTCCCTGAAAGCAGTTTGCCTTCAAATTTTTTACTGTCTAAACTACTGTCACTAGATGTTAAGTAAGTATTTGTTGGATTGAGTTGAATGGTGTCTTTCCATCAAAACCAAAGCTTAGATACTCTCTCTGAGTGCCTTCATACCTTGTTGTATTGGGAATTGCACAGGTCTTTAGAGCCAGACAGACCAGAGTTCCAGTCTCAACTCTGTCACTGACCAGCTGTGAAACCTTGGGCAAGTCACCCAACTACAAAGTGCTTCATTGTTTCCTCCATTGTAAAATGGGAACAGAAAGGGTAGTTGTTGGGATTCAATAACAACATCCATGTAGGCCGGGTGCGGTGGCTCACGCCTGTAATCCCAGCACTTTGGGAGGCCAAGGCGGGCGGATCACGAGGTCAGGAGATCGAGATCATCCTGGCCAACACGGTGAAACCCCGTCTCTACTAAAAACACAAAAAATTAGCCGGGCGTGGTGGCGGGCGCCTGTAGTCCTAGCTACAGGCGAGACAGGAGGCTGAGACAGGAGAATGGCGTGAACCCGAGCGGCGGAGGTCGCAGTGAGCCGAGATCGCGCCACTGCACTCCAGCCTGGGCGACAGAGCGAGACTCCCTCTCAAAAAAAAAAAAAAAAAAAAAAAGAACGTCCATGTATAAGGGAGGAGACCACCCCTCATATTGTCTTATGCCCAATTTCTGCCTCCAAAGAAAGAAGAAGTAAAAACTAAAAGGCAGAAATGAAATCCACAGGCAGACAGCCCGGCGCCGCACCCTGGGCCTGGTAGTTAAAGACCGACCTCTGACCTAATCAGTTCTGTTATCTATAGATTACAGACATTGTATAGAAATGCACTGTGAAAATCCCTATCTTGTTTTGTTCCGATCTAATTACCGGTGCATGCAGCCCCCAGTCACGTACCCCCTGCTTGCTCAATCAGTCACGACCCCCTCACACGCACCCCCTTAGAGTTGTGAGCCCTTAAAAAGGACAGGAATTGCTCGCTCGGGGAGCTCGGCTCTTGAGACAGAAATCTTGCCGACGCCCCCGGCTGAATAAACCCCTTCCTTCTTCAACTCGGTGTCTGAGGAGTTTTGTCTGCCGCTCGTCCTACTACATGTAAAATGGTCCTCAAAGTGGTTGAAACATAGTAGGCTCTTAGTCAATAGTGGTGATTCTTTTTCCCTAAATTCATCCAGGTTTCGGGAGTTTCACTTTATCATCACTGCATTTACCTTGTATCTTTCCTCTGGATGATGCTCTCTGGTGCACTGAAGGGTTAGCCTGAATCATAGAAGCTAATTCAATGAGAAAATCGGCCTGCAAGGATTCACTGGTAACATGAAAATGCATCACACTGCAGTGGAAAGGTACCAGCCTGGGAGTCAAATGACTGGACTGAAACCCAGATAGGCCACTGTTTTTTTGGGTTTTTTTTGTTTTTTGTTTTTCTTTTTTTGAGACAGACTTTTGCTGTTTGTTGCCCAGACTGGAGTGCAGCAGTGCGATCTCAGCTCACTGCAACCTCCGCCTCCTGGGTTCAAGCGATTCTCCTGCCTCAGACTCCTGAGTAGCTGGGATTACAGGCATGTGCCACCATGCCCAGCTAATTTTGTATTTTTAGTAGAGACGGAATTTCACCATGTTGGTCAGGCTGGTCTCAAACTCCCGACCTCAGGTGATTCACCCACCACAGCCTCCCAAAGTGCTAGGATTACAGGCGTGAGCCACTGCTCCTGGCCGGGCCACTGTTAACAAGTTATTAGCAAATTACTTAAACCTCTCTGAAACTCCATTTTATTGCCTAAAAATACTCTAAAAATAAAAACCATCTTCCCATATTCATATTCACTTTTCCTTCAACAAATGTTTATTATAAGTCTTCTCTGAACGGCAGGCATTTGGGGTGCAGATAAGAAACAGGTGATCACTCCCTTTTCACCTCATCACCTAGGGATATTGCAAGGACCAAACCAAACCAGATGTTACATGGTCAATGCTTGGCACGTACTCTGTGTCTGACAGATGCCCACAAATGCATTCTGCTGCATGGAGCAGGTCCTTTAGGTCTATCCATCTCCCATTCTCCCCTGGCCCCTTGATGCCAGAAAATGAACTTAACTTGCCTCCTATCAGACCTAGAAAGGGAAAGAACAGCACAGGATAAGGACTCCCTCAGCTTTCTGTCTATTGTCATTAGCCTCTTCAGTTTCAAGCCACTTACATCATCTCATAGGTCACATGATGGAGAAAGCTCATAGTTCACGTGATAGAGAAATTTCATGGAAACCCAGGAAAGCCAAATGGCTTAGTTTAGTCAGGTCAAGAATTACGTAAAATCTGGGCTGCAGGAAAAACAGAAGCTGCAGAGATAAGCTCTGAACCTTCCTTCCCAGGCTGGGGCAGGGGGCAGGTACCTTTCTGGCAAAGAGAAGCACCTGAGATCCTCCAGATGTGGCTCAACACTGTCCTGTTTGGTAGGTGGGGATGGGAGGACAGGGGTTGTACAGTGTTGACTTTTTAAAACATACTGATCATACTAAGTGATATTGCATATGTACCTTGGTAACTTCCAATTTCCTTAATGATAACCAAATCCTGATCCTCCAAGTTGCAAATGCTGAACTTTATAGGGAGTGGGGGTGGGCCTGGACATCAGAGCCCCTCCCTCTGTCACCTGAGACTTGTTTACTCTTGAGGCCTTCTCCCTAATTGTCAATCTTGAAGATTGGTGCAAACCTCAGGCATTCCACCTAAACATAATATACTTCCCAGAGAATCAATAAATATTTAGTTCTCCTATCAATTAAATTTGGAGGATAAAACAGAGGACTTTTTTTTTCAACTTATTTTTAGGTTTAAGGGGTACATGTACAGTTTTGTTACGTGGGTAAATTGCATGTTGCTAGGGGTTGGTGTACAAATGATTTTGTCACCCAGGTAGGGAGCAGAGTACCCAACAGGTAGTTTTTCAACCCTCAATCTCCTCCCACCGTACGTGAGGGTGGAGGCCCTGGTGGAGGCCCCAGTGCCTATAGTTCTCCTCTGTGTCCACGTGTACTCAATGTTTAGCTCCACATATAAGCAAGAACATGTGGTGCTTGGTTTTCTATGCCTATGTTAGTTTGCTTAGGATTATGGCCTCCAGTTCCATCCATGTGGCATGATTTTGTTCTTTTTTATGGCCACATAATATTCCATGGTGTATATGTGCTACATTTCTCCATGTGGTCTACCATTAACGATCACCTGGGTTGATTCCACGTCTTTGCGATTGTGATGGACTGGGATGAACATATGAGTGTATGTGGTTTTTTTTAAGTAGCACAATTTATTTTCCTTTCCAGTAATGGGATTGTTGGGTCAAGTGGTAGTTCTAAGTTCTCTGCGAAATCTCCAGACTGCTTTCCACAGTGGCTGAACTATTTTATATTCCTGCCAACAGTGTACAAGCGTTCCCTTTTCTCCACAACCTCGCCAACATCTGTTATTTTTTGACTTTTTAGTAATAGCCATTCTGACTGGTGCAAGATGGTATCTCACTGTGGATTTGCTTTGCATTTCTCTGATGATTAGTGATGCTGAGCATTTAAAAAATCTGTTTGTTGACTGGTTTATATGTCTTCTATTGAGAAGTGTCTGTTCATGTCCTTGGCCCATTTTTAAATGGGGTTGTTTATTTTTTCCTTGTTGATTTAAGTTCCTTATAGGTTCTGGATATGAGAGCTTTGCCAGGTGCATAGTTTGCAAATATTATCTTCCATTCTGTAGGTTGTCTGTACTCTGTTGATAGCTTCTTTTGCTGTGCAGAAGCTTTTTAGTTTAATTATGTCCTGCTTGTCCGTTTTGTTTTCTTGCAATTGTAAAGCAGAGTACACTTATATGAGTCCAAAAATCTCTGGCAATTCTAGTTTTTATTGACTTTAGGGAACACTGTCAATTATAACCTCAGTGTTCAGATTCAACTGACCACATTCATCAGCCTCATTTGACACAAAATCCTATACTTCAAGAGACAGGACAACATTTCAATTGCTCTCCCAGCATCAATCTTTCTACTTTGAATGTTTTGGGCCTAAAATAAGAATTTATTTAAATTCTAGCCCATTTAAATTCTAAAGAAACAGGATTTGAAGGTTATTCTATAATTTATTTATATCATACAGTAAAAAATTTATACCCTATTATGGATCCAAAACTAAAGGTTTTAAGTAGTAAATAAGTATTTATGTTAAATTTTTTTCTGAGGAAGAAACTAGTTAATATACTACAGATTCTTATACAGCATCTCATTTCCTCTGATGGAATCATTTTATTAAAAATTTTTTTCTATAGTAGTATATCAGTGCACTTTGTTTCATTAAAGTGTTTAAACTTCCAATCTTATAATACTATTATTCAAACACATTTTAGATTTACTCCTTATCTGCTCTTTTCTTCTTCTTCTTCTTCTTTAATCATGCAATTCCAGCTGGACACAGTGGTTCATGCCTGTAATCCCAGCCCTTTGGGAGGCCACAGCGAGAGGATCACTTAGGAGTTCAAGACCAGCCTATGCAACAAAACAAGACTCCTCTCTACAGAAAATACAAAATTTAGCCAGGCATGGTGGCACACACCTGTAGTCCCAGCTACTCGGGCGTCTGAGGCAAGAAGATTGCTTGAGCCCAGAAGTTTGAGGCTTTGGTGAGCTATGGTTATGCCACTGTACTCCAGCATGGGTAACAGAGCAAGATCCTATCTCAAACAAGCAAACAACAACAACAACAACAACAAAAACCCACCACCATGCAATTCCAGTGGGTTACCTCAGAGTTGCTAATTCTTTCTCAAATTTTATCTTCAGGACATCTTCTCATGGGTGCACCAAAGCAAAAAGTCTTTTTTCCCATCCACCCTCCCAAATCATTTGTATTTGATTAAAAATACATTTTAAGGCTGGGCACAGTGGCTTACACCTGTAGTCCTAGTGTTTTGGGAGGCTAATGCAGGAGGATCACTTGACCTCAGGGGTTAGAGGCTTAAGTGAGCTCTGATCAAATCATTGCGCCCCAGCCTGGGTGACAGAGCGAGACCCTGTCTCTAAAAAAGTATAATATAATATGACATAATATAATGTAAATAGATAAATAAATAAACTAAAATTTTCTTTTAAGCCCACTTTCTCCCCTAGATTCAATGGAAATCTTTGCCTCTTCCAGTTCAGTCTGGACATCAAGTTCCTGATACCCTCTCTTGATCCTCAAAATGATTATTATTTTTTTCTTTTTTATGAGTTCCACCACGCATCACCTGCCACAGACTCCTCGAATAAGAAAGTCAACTATTGTATAAAATAGAAGACACTGGGTCGGAAATGAAAGGACCCAACTTCCAATCTACCATCTGTCATTTGCAAGCTGTTAGAAGTTTCACAAATTACACAGCCTCTCTGAGCCAGAACTTCCTTACATGTAAAAGAGGGGTAAATATTCATCCTTGCACAGATTTTTTGACACCTGGAAAAAATCCTACATGAGGTATAAAAGCACGCACTGTAGTTCTGGGAACACAGTAAAGGGTCAGAAAGCTGATTGACATTGAACATAAGCACAATTGCATTTAGGACTCACGTGTCTGTGTCAATAACTTTCTAACAGATAGGACTTCTTTTCCTTTTTAATAGCTCCTGCACTACAGTACCAGATTAATCAGCTAAAAGCATCATTGTCATCATGCCACCCTTGGCTTAAGGACCTATGTAAGAAAAGCATAAGAATCCTCACTCTGCCATTCAGGGTCCTCTGTGACCTCGAGACAGCACAGAATTTCACCTCCAACCTGGCCAGTCTTCTCACCACCCCTGGTTTTCCCCACCCTGATCCTTCCCATCTTCTTGCCCTGTATCCTTATTGTTGTTGAAAATCCTTTCCTCTCCAAGCCTTCCTCATTCTCCTATCTTGTTCATAAGCCTTTGCAGCTAATTTTATCCAAATAGCTCTATAATCTCTTATCCCCCAAGAGCCCCACATTCAGGTAGTTATGAGCTACCTGAAGGCAAGAGCTATACCACTGTCTAGCACAGGCTAATTAAAACACACTTCTAAAATATATGTATATATACTCCCATCACCTACTATGCTTTTTTTTTTTTTTTTTTGAGACAGAGTCTCATTCTATCACCCAGGCTGGAATGCAGTGGCACAATCATGGTGCGCTGCAGCCTCAACCTCCTGAGCTCAAGCAATTATCCCACCTCAGCCTCTCAAGTAGCTGGGATCACAGGCATGCATCACCACACCCAGTTAATTCTTTTTATCTTTTATATTGCCCATGCTGGTCTTGAACTCCTGGCTTCAAGCAATCCTCCTGCCTCAGCCTCCCAAAGTATTTGAATTACAGTTGTCAACCACCAAACCCAGCCTACTATGCTTTTTGAGAACCAATCTCTTCCTTTATTCAGCAATCACAATATCTGTGCTTCTATCACATACATTCCCTATCCTATAAGAGTTCATAGCCTGAGAAAAGCAGGTAATTATAGTAAATGGAGGTGTACTAGTACTGAATGTCTAACAGTAGAAATAACAACCCTTCTACTGGTAACTCTCATTTATTGAGTGATTACTACATGCCAAGCGTTGTAGCACCTGTAACCGTAACAGAAACTTGAGTGCAGGTTATTTCATTTCATCCTCTAAAAAAAAAAAAAACAACTTATCAACTGCTAGACTGGGTGTGATCCTCATTTTATGCAAGCTCAGAGCAGTAAAGAGAACTGTCCAAGGTTACGGGGCTGGCAAGAAGCTGAGTTGGAACCCGACACCACGCCCGTCTGCACCTAAAAGGTTTTCACTTCTCTGCAGAATGTTATGTTCATACCCAGGCACATTTTTCTCTTTCCTCAAGGGGCAAATGTGCTGTCCCTCTGCCTTCTGAATACATCTTCCCCTTCCTAGGTGGCTCTTTCTTGTACTTTCCTAAGGCCTTTCTTCCCCTGACAGCAGGGGCCTGCTATCTCCTCTCCAGATCTGTCACAGGCCAGCCTTCTGCACTTGCTGTAAGCTGATGCCCAGCCAGTGCTGCCTCTCCTCTCTGCCGATGCTCTTGACGCAGACAACTGCAGTAACTACACCCTTCCTCAGCCCCCACACTCTTCAAAAAGTGCTTTTCTGGGTTTCCACGACTGCCTCCCTTCCTCCCCAAAACGATTCTCCATCCGAGGAGTATTTGAAACCACTGCTGCCCGTCCTAACGCGCCAGGGCTGAGATTGCTGCTGGAACTTCCCAGGGCTGCTGCAGTAACCCCGCCCCACTCCTGGGAAGAAGATTCTAGGCGAGTGACCGCTTCCACCCTCTTTATGGCCCTGGTCTGGGGTCAGAAAGGAAGAGGACTGGTATGAATTGAATTCTTCTTGGGTGCCTGGCAACTGTTAGCACATGTGTGCATGTTTCTCATTTAAGTCCTCACAATTACTTGGCCAGAGGAGTATTATTACCCTTGTTTTTGCATGAGAGGGAACTGGGCTCAGAGAAATTAGGGGACTGGCTAAACTCACACAGCAGTGCAGGGGGTCAGAAGGCCAGTGCACCTGCCCTGTCTCATAGCGTCTTCTTATTGGAGCACACTGTGGTTATATGTGGAGCCCCAACTGGCAAAACTATGTAGTAGGTGAAGTGAAAATTGAACTCAGCATCCTTCACTTCTCCCTTGCAGGAGGCTCTCTGGCCTCTCTTCTATCAAATCGCCCCATGCTGGGCACTGTGCAAGCGCTTTATGGGTATTGTCTCATTTGGTTCCACAAACAGTGCTGTCAGCGTATGTGTTATCATTAACGTCATTTTACAGATGAGTTAACTGAGGCATCCAGGGGCTTCGTGCTTGCCCAGGCCACACAGTGAATACATGCAGAGCTACACTCTCATTCTCGGTAACTGCATTAAAAACAAAATCAGCATTCCTCTCCCAGGTACTCAGTGACAAGGGTCCCCTGAAGCGATCTCTAATCTCCCAGCTTCTTGGCACTGCAAGGGAATTGAAAGCCAACATAGCCAAGTCAGGAATGCTTTTGTCCTTCCCTTTTCTCTCCTAAATTCAACTTTTTTCTTTCTTCTTCTCAACTTTGAAGCCCTCCTTACTAAAGTCAGGGGCAAGGGGTGCTGCAGAAAGTCTACATTTATGCTCAGTAACTGGGGAGGAAACACTGAAGTGTTTGTTTTTGTTTTCAGAGGAAAATGTAGGTAAAGGCTCTCCCTGCATTGTGAATGTCCAGCCCAGGGGAATACTTGGCACATGGTAAACGCTCAAATATATTGTATGAATGAATGAAGACAATGAATGAATGAATGAATGAATGAGAGATAAAAAGGGAATAGGATCCAGTTCCTGGGAAGTACATGAATAAAAAATTAAAATAATAATTAAAAAGGGAATAGAAAAAAATCAGTACTCTCATAGCAAACAAATCAGACTTAGTTGGTAATATCTAAGGACAGCAGGAGGATTCATTTGCATACATTATTTACCTCCATTTGGAATATCCTCCCTTGAACTTGCTTGCAGAAAGGCCATCTATTCTTTGGGAAACATTTCAAATGCTAACTTTAAAAAAAACTTCTTCAGTTGGACGTAATTTCTCTCCTCCTTGGCTTCTCATAGGACTTTAATTTCTCCTGGCATTTACTCTCTTCCACATCAAAGTCTATTTATTCATATGGAGACAGGATTCCACAGTGGTTAAGTAGATTCTAGTCTGGTGCCAGATTCCCTGAGTTTGAATCCCAATTTGGCACTTGCTAGCTGTGTGATCTTGAGCAAATTACTTAACCTCTCTGTGCTTCATTCACCTCATCTGCAAAATAGGAATAATACTAATCCATTTTATATGTGGCTATTATGAGGATTTAATGAGGTAATATACTAATATATGAGTTAATTTCATCCTTAAAACAGGTCTAGCCGCACAGTCAGCACTACATAAGTGCTGGCCATTATTGTGGATCTGTCTGGCTGGAAGGCAGTAACAGCATCTTACTCAGTTTAATGTTTCCTTTAGTTCTGACCATAGGGCTCTGGACAGAGGTTTATTGACCATCCTAATTGTATTTGGGCTTTAAGAAAATACATGTCCTTAATCAAAGTGCCTGGAACCTGAGCCACTTTGGGTCTGTGACTTCCTAGCCCCTCTTCCAGGAGCTAAGCTCTCTGCTCTTCTCAGAGGGAGGAGCAGGCAGCTGCTCCACCAGGAAGAGCTCAATGCCTTCAGACCCAGACCCTGCAAAGCCTCAAACCCAGACCCTGCAAGCCTCAAACTCGGACCCTGCAAAGCCTCGTCTCCATGCCACCACCTGTGCCCTCCCTAACCTCCTTCTGCACCAAAGTTTCTGCTGTTTCCCAGTATGCCGGGCTCTCTTTCCACTTTTCACCCTGAATATGTATGCTCTTCCCTCTGTCTTGTTGAATCTCTGTAAGGTTTGACACCTGCCTTTCCCACCTACCCAATGTCCACAAAAGCGTGTATGCTTAGACTACGCTTGTAACACCAGCTGCGGTCCTGCTTGGCTCCCTGCTTCTTGTAAACATTCCACATCAGCAAATGTAGACCTGCTTCTATCAAATTCCACTGCATAAATGGACCATCTTTATTTAACTACTGAGAGATAGAAAATCGGTTTCCAGGTTTTTGTGTCTTTTACAATAGAAGTACCCCCAGGAAGAATAACTCAAGTTCCCGCTGCTTTGTTGTGAACAGGTTTACAAGATGCTCTGAAAGCAGACAGCAGGTAGGATGAGCTTAGGGCAGCCTGAGAAGAAGAGCCCTGTGAGGATAAAGAGGACTGCCCGAGACTCTCTTAGGATGCAGGTTGTGCAAAAACGCCAGGATCTCACCACCCCTTTTACAGACAACTTCAATGGGACCCAGTGGTCACCAGCACAGGGAATACAGCGGTTGGCAGAGATTCTCAGAAAGTTTAAAATGAGCTCCAATATGCAGGTGGAAAGCTGAAAGTCATTTCCCCTTGGAAATAAGACTGAGTTTTCAGCAGTCACAAATCTAAGAATCCCAAGAAGAAATGTAACCTAAAAATACCATCTTTCTGCCCTATACGCTTTGCAGCCCTGGAGGTTCGGATCCTCCTGAGATTTAAGGGTATCCCTTACTGAAAACCAGCCCTTCTTCCCATGGTGCCAGAGCCTCCCCAGGCACAGCCAAAGATGGAGTTTGGGGAGGGAATTCAGCACTGCGACTTTAACAGGGCGTGCCAGGCCGCTGCTGCAGTCTCTACTGCAGTGAGCTCTGGGCCGCAGCAGCCCCAGGCTGGGCGGAGGCTGTCTCAGTGCCTGGGCTGAACCCAGTGCCTGAGGTGCCACCCCTGCAGAGACCAAACAACAGGGCCACCCGTGAGCTACTTGGCTTCGGTGATGACACCATGAGCTCCTGGTGTCTACAGATTAATACACAAGAGAGAAATAGCACAAACTGCTTTTTTAAAACAAGGCTCCCAATAGACATTCAATAATTCATTAGAGACAAAGCACCTAATGGGGAATAAGCAATTTCTAAAGCTTAGGTCAGAGATGCTTCCAGATACATACAACATTGGGCTTTTACAGAATTTTCAAGCTTAAGCCCTGAATGCAGATGGGTTTTGTTTTTTTTTCCACTTTTTGCATTTTTCACACTTTGGGAAATTTTCTCTGCTCTGATTGTGCTATTTTGCGAGGGTTTATTTAACCTTGTTATAGCAAAAACTTCACTCATTTAAGGACTGTGACTCATCAAGAACATGAGACCACATGAGCCTGTTAGAAACAGGTTTTCGTTCATGGTCATGGCCACGTCAGTGACACTCCTAGCAGAATTTGTGTGCCATTGGAGCGTTTGCCTGCATCCTCCCTTGATTAGACTTCCTCAAGTACTTTACATAAGATTTTCCCCCTTTTTCAAGAGCCTGCAGTTACATAAAGATATATAGAACACAGCACCAATTAAGTGTCTTCCGTCTCCTCTTAAACTTCCCACCTTCCAGATCTTACTAACAAAGATGACAAACCCAATTAGGTGGTTTAAAATAGCAGGTTCTCTGCGATAGCCCCATGGAGGCAGCTATATATTACTTTACAGCATCTTATACCCCAAGCGAAAGGTCCAAAAAAGGAAACAAAGATATTAATATGTTCCTGCTCCTGTTGGATCGTAATTTGGCTTGTTGAGCTAAATCGTCATAGAAGAGCTGAATGTTCCAGCCCATTGCAGGGTGCTCGATATATATTTCCCTCCCACTTATTTCTTTATGGAGGAAGCAAAGCACTAGGCAGAAAGGGAAAAAAGGTGAAGGTTCCATAAACTTTTGCTTTATTGGAGAATTTGTCCTCATAGGATTCATTCTATAAGTGGTTAGTTACAGTGCCCTTAGAATAAGAGTCAAAAGAGTGAGGGGACTTTGTGCTCACTTTGGAAGCACATATACTTAAAAAAAAAAAAAAGTGAGAGGACTTAATATGCTTGCACATACATACAATATTTGCACAGACGTACTCAATGCCTTTTTTTCCCCCAACTTAAATTTTCTCTCTTTGGAGGCTCCTGCCACCTAATGGTCAAATTGAATCACGGCAAAGCACCAAGCGCAGGCCTTGCGCAACCTGGTAGGCTTGTTTCCTGGACCAAAACTGCTCAAAGACGTACAAATATCTTTCTACACCAAGTTCACATGCCCAAGTGGTAGAACAGTAAGTTCGAGTGTGATCTTCCAAGTCTGCTGAGGAGAGATTATTGAGTTCTGTCTTCAGGAAAACTAGATTTTGGTTTTGTCTTTGCCCTTAGCCTGACGTTGAGAAGCTTAACCATTCTAGGTTCACATACATAATGTAGAGATTGAGCAAATCAAGATAATGTCTTATTTCCTTCTAAACTGGGTTAAAAAGAAAATATTGCTGGACTCAGGTAGGTTGCTGTATATTACTTTACTGCCTATTGCACCTTGAGAGAACTATGCAAGAAAGGAAATATATACTATATCTTTTTGATGAATACAATAATACCTTAGACATACAGGTTGAAAGCTTACTAAGATAGTGGTCTATTTGAACTTAGTCAGTTTAGACAATCATAATACAGCTGATTATGCACAACTTCATTGGATCAATATAATGATTAGTATAGCATATGTTTTAAAAAATATTTATATGACATATAAATTGTGGCAATAAAAGTGACAAATAACAAAAGTAAAATTCTTCCAGTGTATTGTCTATTGTCTTTAAAGCTAAGGTTGTTTTTTTTTTTTTTTTTTTTTTTTATAGTGTCTTCTGAATCAGGAATGTGGCATGACCTTCTTTTCTACCCTGTTCTCCTAAAATTGTCATGGATTTATAGCGTGGTTGTAGGCTGGTGGGCAGGAAAGGGGCTGACATCTAAGATACTCTGTATACTGGACACCGTGAGTGTTCTCAGATATGCCTTCTCCTTTTGCCTCCCAGTACCCTGATAATAAACGATTTGCCTTTGTTTTTACAGAGGAGGAAATGGAGACACAGCCATTAGGTGACTCAACCAGTTAATACGGTGAATAAGGGAAAGAGCTGGGATTTGAACTACAGATAGGGTAGAATGCCCTTATGGGATTTTAACTGTTGTACCATGGTCAGACTCAACAGGTAGTATTTAATATGAGAAGTTAAAAAGGACCTGGCATATAAATGCTCAAATATTACAACTCAGCTCCCCAAGGTGAATGTATAAGAATTGAACGTGCCTAGTCATGCTCACTTGGCTAACCTAGGAGAAGACAGTAGTCACCAGGGATTGATCAGTATCTGCCTCTGAACCTGATTAGAGTTGACCCCAGCTCTGATGTTAGGATGGTGAACACTGTAGACATAAGTTAGGAGGTGACTAGGGCTTCACCAGTCCTTGAAGACACTGTAACACCCAGGACATCACAGCAAGTGGGGATGGATACTTTGTTTCGAATATTCAGAGACATCTCAGGAGGTAAGTGTGGTCATCGGTCCATAGCCAGAGGAGCCCAGGTAAAGCAACTCCCCCAGCCCTCAGTGATGGCATATTCAGTAACACCACTTGACTTTATCCTGATCGGAATAGACAGCCAAGCCCACAGGGAGGACAGCAAACCTCAACTCAAGGACACAAAATGACCCAGCAAGGGTGACATGCATGCCGTGGCCCTGGCATTTGCAATGGCTCTGTCTGGAGGGAGATGGGAGAGACAGTCTGCCTCCACTGTCACTAGCATTTTATTTTAAAATGCAGTGCGAGTAAATGAAATTGAAATCTACTTGCCACCAGACAAGATGACACTGTTGTAGGGCATGAATCAGGTTATCTGAAGGTTGTGATGGATTAGGAAAGGCTCTCTCCTGCTGACAACAGGGAAAGTTCCTGCCAATTCGCCAATTCTGCAGTGATCAGAGGAGACAGTCAGAGCTTTTTTTTTTTTTTTTTTTTTTTTTTTTGGTCTTTCTTCTGTCTTGTCTTTTCTGAGCATGGAAGAGGGAATGGGCAGAGGTGGAGGCAGGCCTTCAAACTCAGCAGTCCTTGGCTGTTGTTGGCAGAGTCATTTCCCCACTTCTTTCTTTGCCCTTGCTTCCTCCTGCTGTGAGGTGGGGGCATGGGGGACAGAGACTGGTCCCCATCTCAGCAGCTGCCCCTGAATAACTGAGGAAGGGGGTGCTCTATTCTATCTCCATTTCCCAGGGAGGCCCCAGCTCAAGCTGCTGCTCCAACAGCACGGTCCTACCCCACAGGTTTTGATCCAGGCCAAAAGGGGTACAATTGATTCTGTGGTGCTCGGATTCTGGATGCAGTATGAGGGGACATTGTTCCTCTGCAGATGCTGCGGCTGCTGGTAGGAACCTCCACTATGTCAGGGTTTCAGCCTGGTAGACCTGAGGAAACAGATTTCAGTACAAGTGGATCCTGGCTTCAAAAGAAAGGAATAGTGAGACCCTCCCAGCCCACGCCTTTCCTCCACGTACCTGAGAATAGCTGAAAAGCCTTCCCCAGGAGAGCAACCTTGAACTCATACTAAAGTGGAGGCTTCAAGCTATGATGAAATTCTTAACCTTTCTTAGTTTTTTTTCCTCTCTTTTTTCAGTCGTTTAAAGAAGCCTATGAGCCCCATCTGAAAATAATGTTCTAAATTCCATAAACGAAAATAATAGGAAGTCAATTATATTCCAAGGTCCTTCTAAGAATCTTTGGTTTAAAATATAATTATGATCTAATTACTTCAGAAATAAATTCTGTCTCTCCAGTAAAATTATAATACATTTTGGTTCAGCTAAACCTCCCCCCACCTCTTTTCTCCCTAAAACTCCCCTTTTGAAGAGTTCCTGCAGACCTTTCCCTCAAGTAGAGTACCCAGCATAGTTTTTGAGTTCATTAAAGACATATTTCTCTTTAATTAGTTATAAATTATAGGTTTAAAAAGGTAACTTAAAATACCTCAGTTTCTCATTGCTCCTTACTCATCCTCTGCTGATGGGGATAATAAAATTCCACCCCCTTAATTAAATCAGTGAATGTGAATAAAAAACATCAACATGTTTTTATCATTGAGAAACTTGCACTAAGTAATGAAGTTACTCCTGGTTACTTATTAGGACTTTTTTGGCCAATGCTCTCTGAACTCATGGGCTCTGTCCTGAGACCATCTGTAGAATTATCTAAGGTTTTCTGTGCTCAACATTGGAAGAGCTCACATGCTGAAAAGGACAGAGGCTTGTCGGTGGGGTCACTGCTTACCCCTTACCCTAACAGAAGGCACAATATGGGGTCCACTCACAAACACAAAGATGTAAGTTGACCTTTGAAGGCATTCAGTGATTTGCTGCTCGGTCAGGCCAATTATGAGAGAAGTGTCTTCTACTGAAGGCTTCGCCTGTTGGAAAACCTCAGCAATTGTTTATTAGATTAGAAGACATTCAAATTTTATGCTGAGCTTGGAAACAGCTATGACAGGTAGAGCGACTCCTAGATGTCAGGCTTTCTTCTAGGTATTTGTGTTGTTTTAGGTAATTTTCATCACAACTCTGTGAGTAGTTACTGTTATTCCCATTTTTCAGGAGGAGTAAGGTTCAGAAGTCAGATTGGGAGAATATAGATTTTTCACTCCCCAGTCTGCTTAGGTCCAAAGCCCACATACTTCCTTCCTCCTTCCCAACTCCCCACCAATGTCACACAGACAATAAGGAGACCAGCTGTGCAATATAAGGGGTTGGAGGAGCTTAAAGTAAGGGAGTCCCTGCAACCTCTGTGCCCAGCAGAGCATCCTTGCACACGGTAAGTGCTCAATTGAGTATGTGTGTTATTTATTATTCTTGTTATTATTAGGTTTATTTTTCTTCTGTGTTTGAGGAGGTAAAACTGAAAAGGCAGTTTGAGTTCCTTTTATAGGACTGGGAAAGGCTTTCGGAATGCCCAACTGAGCCTCAGATTTTATTCTGAAGTTTATAAGAAGTCGTTAGCTGTCTTTTATAGGGGATGACATTAAAAAAGATTAGCATGGGTACCACATGGATGGAATGAGAAGGCTGATATTACAGACAGCCAGAATCAATTGTATAAGAGTTTGGACTTCAGGGCTGCTGCAAATCTCCTGATATACTCAAAATTTTGTGTGCCTATGCACAATTACATTTTTCTGGGGAAAAAAGGATTCATAAATTTTAATAAAACCTCAAAGGAGTCTATATGCACAATAAAGTTTATGGATCACAAGATAAAAACCCAGACTGAGCTGACAGTGGCAGGAATACAAAGGCAGGGATCAATTAAAATGTTTCTGGGTAAATTAACAGGATTTAGTGACTGATTACTTGTAGGCAACAAAGGGAAGAAATGAACCAAAGATAATAAAAATGTTTTAAATTTGACTATCTCATATTGTTGTCATCAGAAATGAGAAAGAAAGGAGGAAAGGAAAGGAAAGGAAAGTCAGGAATCTGTTGAGGTTGTAACGACAAGGAAATATTCAAGAGGAAGTGTTTCAGAACCTTCATACACTTGAAGGGAATGTAAATTCATACAACTACTATGGAGAACACTTTGGAGTTTCTTCTAAAAACTAAAAACAGAGCTACCATATGGGGGGATCCAGCACTTCCCCCGCTGGGTAGAGACATGAAAGAAAGGAAATCAGTATGACAAAGAGATAGCTGTACTCCTATGTTTGCTACATCACTGTTCACTATAGTCAAGATTTGGAAGCAATCTAAGTGTTTGCCAATAGATGAATGCATATAGAAAATGTGGTACAAATACACAATGGAGTCTTACTCAGCCATAAAAAAGAATGAGATCCTGTCATTTGCAACAACATGAATGGAGCTAGAGATCATTATGTTAAGTGAAATAAGCAAGGTATGGAAAGACAAGCATCATATGTTCTCACTTACTTGTGGGATATAAAAATCATAACAATTGAATTCATGAACATAGAGAGTAGAAGGATAGTTACCAGAGGCTGGGAAGGGTAGTAGGAGGTGAGGTGAGTGGGGATGGTTAATGTTAATGGGTACAAAAAAAAAAAAATATAGAATGAGTAAGACTTACTATTTGATAGCACAACAGGTTGACTATAGTAATAACTTAATTGTACATTTTAAAATAACGAAAAGAATATAATTGGATTGTTTGCAACAGAAAGGATAAATGCTTGAGGGGGTGTAATTCTCATTCTCTATGATATAATTATTATACATTGCATGCCTGCATCAAAACATTTCACTTACCCAATAAATATATACACCTACTATGTATCCACAAAATTAAAATAAAACATTTTAAAGAATCTTCAAAATAATAGCAATGACATAAGCAAAATATTTCGTAAATAATATTGATTACATGTGGAAAGATACTTTTATATATTCAGTTAAATAAAAAACATTCAAACTTAAAAAAAAAACTAAGAAGAAACCTTTCACTTTAGGGAAAAGAAGAAAAAAATGCTGAGGAAGACATGATTTTATTGTTATCTCTGTGGAAATGTTCACTGAGAGTCTTGAAAATGAGATACCTTCAGGGTAGAAAGAGACCAGAACGGTGTAGAATCCCAAGAGCTAAGAGAGTTTTGAGATAAAAAGAAATAATCAGGCCGGTCACAGTGGCTCATGCCTGTAATCCCAGCATTTTGGACGGCCAAGGCAAGCAGATCACAAGGTCAGGAGTTTGAGACCAGCCTGACCAACATGGTGAAACCCCGTCTCTACTAAAAATACAAAAATTAGCCAGATGTGGTGGTGCACTCCTCTAATCCCAGCTACTCGGGAGGCTGAGGCAGGAGAATCACTTGAACCCAGGAGGGAGACAGAGGTTGCAGTGAGCTGAGATCACACCACTGCACTCCAGCCTGGGCAACAGAGCAAGACTCTGTCTCAAGAAAAAAAAGAAAAAAAAGAGTAAGCTGATGCTTTTAAGAGATCAAGGAGATTGCTGGCTTGTGAAACCACCACCTAGACAACTCATTGATGAGACAAAGCTAAGTTCACTGGTGAGGGAGAGTACTATTTTGATAGAGCCTACATAGCATCT
This sequence comes from Rhinopithecus bieti, assembly GCF_001698545.2. Lineage (NCBI taxonomy): Eukaryota > Metazoa > Chordata > Mammalia > Primates > Cercopithecidae > Rhinopithecus > Rhinopithecus bieti. Next base: position 5,020,609 of record NW_016803481.1, on the reverse strand, counting down.
CAGAGGATGGGGAAAAGTCAGAATATATATGAGATTTGGCAGTTTGGTTTAAGGTGAGCCTTTTTTTTTTTTTTTTTTTTTTTTTTTTTTTTTTTTTGAGATGCAGTCTCACTCACTCTGCCACCCAGGCTGGATGCAGTCACACGATCTCTGCTCACTGCAACCTTTGCCTCCCAGTGTCAAGCAATTCTCCTGCCTCAGCCTCCCAGGTAGCTGGGATTATGGGCAAGCACCACCACACCCGGCTAATTTTTCTATTTTTTGTAGAGATGGGGTTTCACCTTGTTGTTCAGGCTGCTCTAGAACTACTGACCTCAAGTGATCCACTCACCTCGGCCTCCCAAAATGCTGGGATTACAGGCATGAACCACTGTGCCTGGTCAAGGTGGGTCTTTTAATGCAGGGTATTTTTAGGATAGTAGTTACCATATAATCACTAGGATTAGTGGACATAAGAAGAGGGTTTTCAGATGAAGGTTTTTAAGAGACTTGGACAGTAAGCAGATATCTGATGCTATTAAAAGATGGAACAGTCTGATGTTCACTTAAATGAGCTTTTCAGGAAGTTCCTGAAGAAAATAATAAAGTTGTTAGCAATTTTCTTCTTATTAGGCAAAAGTTTCCAGTAGAGGGGAGATAAATCTTTTCCCTCTATCCTCCTATATTCCATTTCTGAGGCCTGCTAATTAAACTGATAAAAGAAAAGACAGGTTAACAGGAGAAAGGCATACTTTTGTTGTTGTTGTTGTTGTTAATATTTTAATCTTTATATGCACAAAGACCTTCACAGAAAGAAGTGAAGGCCCAAAAAAGTGGTTGCATCTGGAAGGTTGTATACCATTTTAACAAAGGGTAATAAATTGTGGTGAAATGGTAACATGAAGGAAAAGAGGTTTGGGCTTCTAGGAATAGTAAATGGTAGGAAGGAGGAGCAGTCTAGTGAAAAATAAGGGCAGTTTTAATAAGGTTTGTATGTACAGACCCATGTTGGTACCAAATTTCTGTCTCCAGGGATAATAGTTGTTTTTCCTCCTCTTGTATGTGAGAGTGGAGGGGGATGAACTTCACAAAGGGAAGTTTATCCCCCACTTCTAGAAAGATAGGGGAGGACAGAGAGAGAGCTCCTTGTGTACTTACTACTTAATTGACTTCAGCTCAAAGCAATTTTTATGCCCAAGTGGCACAGTTTGGGATGTTATATGCTGATCCACTTCACTGAAATAGTAAGACACATCAGTGAAGACAGCATGAGAGTAAAGTCATGTTAGTGAAGATGGCCGAATAATACAGTGATGCTTACATAGTCAACAAGTTGTTGATGTGGATGGTTTTGAGTCTCAGAAGTAACAAATTGCCAGCAAAGCTAGTTACTGGGAAGTTGTTGATGCTCTTTGAAGCTACCAGGGTTTGAATTGTTCAAGAATTCACCCAAATTCCTTGTCTCCCTTCATGGCTGCCACACTCTCACTCCTCAACCCCTGAGGTCTGCCTAGATGTAATCCAATCTAGTCTACAGCCAGCAGCGTGCTCTACCATCTAACCTCAATCCCACACAGAACGGGGCCACCAGATCGTTTTCAGCTCTTCCATCATCGAGGTCCTAATGTGCCTATTATTTGAACACATTTGCAGTGCTAACTTCAACACACTCCATTTGAGAATCAAAAGAACAAAATTTTTTCCAGCCTGCTGCAATTTTTCTCAGGCCAAACATTCACCCTCTCCGCCCCCAGAAAAAGTAGAGGATTTTAAGTCACTACCAAGAGTAAGGAAGAGAAACTCTTTGCTTCCCATATTTGGAATACTTGTACGGCTCTGAAGCATGCGGCAAGCGGGGCGGCTGAGCAGTTTCTTTCTCCCCCTAGCCTTCGCCTTTCCTTCTATCTGCCCACTACTGGCAATTGTAGCAGGAAGCAGCCTGCTCCCAGACAATTTCCTGAAAATAGAACAAAAGGAGCAAAGAATTTATTCCCTGAAACAAGGAATCTCAGGAATCTTCATTCATCTTCATTATTATTAGATATCTGCATTCCCTCCCAGAGAGAAACAGAATGTTCCCACCCTGAGGTTGAGCAAATATACCGCACCATCTGTGATTACAGGAATATTTTTTTCTCAGAGGATTTTTGTTTTCCTTTGAGAATTTTTGTCTGCAGGACACAAGCCCTGCCCTGTTAAAGCTTATTGCAGACATAAAGCCCTTACTGCTGTGTGTGGTGCTCACCTTTCACGGTGAAAGTCGAGGCAACAATTCAGATATGTACATCTCCATTGAAACTGTCAGCTTGCTGATCTTACTCTTAAGGGTGTCTTGAATGTCTGTGTTAAAATATTTTATTCTCTGCACCAGTTCCTGCCTCGAAAATGGCTGAGATGATGGAGAATTGCACCATGAATCAGCTAAAAAGAATGCAGAGAAGTCAGAGGTTCTGCCATGGGTTTGGATGCCTCTAATGCATGATCTTAGAGCTGACAAAATAAAGACAAGCTATTCTCTGAGGGTGGCATCCACATAGTGTTAATATTCACAGTGACTACAACTCACTGGGTCACCTTACATGTATGACACATATGAATTGCAGTCCATAACATCAGTGTGCAGGAAATATCACATTTTCCCCTAAACCAAAAACAGTCTGATGTGATCTGCCATCCATTAGGTCACCAGAAAATTTTATTTCAGTTATGACACGGGTTCCCACTCTACAGCCCATTGTTTGAGAAGGTCCCAAGAGTCTGTAAACAAACAGTAAAGGACATTTAGGAAAATGCCCTCCATGTTTTAGATCACACAGGTCACTTCTGATTTGTTCTTTGTCCACAATTGTAGACAGATGAAAAACTGAATCCAGCTGTCCAGTTGGGTAAATTATTTAATCTCCCTAAATCTCAATTTTCTTTTCCACAGAATAATTGTGCCTACTTTGTAGTGAGGATGAAACAAGAGAAGAAAAGGGAAGTACACAGTGGAGGCACTCAGAGTCTTTTCTTTCCACACCTCCCCTCATAAACCTTCTGCCTCCAGTCATGCTCCATTTATCTTTCTCTACTTGGTTGCCAGTATTCTTTCTACTGGGGGTACACAAAAGACAGTTTGGGGTTTGTTTTTTGTTTTGTTTTAGAGACAGGGTCTTGCCCTCTTGCTCAAGCCAAAGTACAGTGGCATGATCATGGCTCACTGCAACCTTGACCTCCTGGGCTCAAGCAATCCTCCCATCTCAGCTGCATGAGTAGCTAGGACTGCAGGCTCATGCCACCACACCTGGCTAATCCTTCCTTCCTTCCTTCCTTCCTTCCTTCCTTCCTTCCTTCCTTCCTTCCTTCCTTCCTTCCTTCCTT
>NW_016803481.1:5002232-5017036 GCF_001698545.2 Rhinopithecus bieti | reverse complement strand
TTCCTTCCTGAGATGGGGTCTCACTATGTTGTCCAACCTAGTCTCAAATTCCTGGACTCAAAAAATCCTCCCACCTCAGCCTCCCAGAGTGCTGGGATTACAGGCGTGAGCCACTATGCCCAATCAAGACAATTATTAAGGCTTAGCTTTGGCCTCAACAAATTCTGCCATCATTTTCGCTCCTGTGCTATCTAAATACTGGAACTCCACACATCTGTAGTGATGCTGTGAATAATGACAAAAGTTGCCTTAAAAGCATAGGACACCTGGGGACTAAAGAAGACTAGGAGGTGTAAGTGACTATGGAGAAGAATCTGTGATTGTTTCTGTCTCCAGGTGATATATCACATGGACTTCGCTCATCTAGAAAATGTGGGTCTTCTGCTGGGGCAGACATTTCAGTAAATCACAAAGGCACCATCAGAAGACACACGCAAGTTATTTAGACAAAGGGCTTATTTATCTTTATCAAAACTGGTTACCGTGCTTTCTCTTCTGACACTCTAAGCAGGTTCTTTGACACTGTGATTTTGCAAACCTAGGAAACAATGAAAATGACAAATGCGATGCACCAAAACAGAAGCTGGGGGTGTGAGGGGAAACCCTTTCCAATTCACATCACAACTGTATACACTTCATCTTCTCTCGCACCTAACTCTTCCTCTTTTCTCTATAAGGAAATTAATTTTTCGGCAGAGTGCTACAGAAATTTTTCCCATGGAGATTATTAGAAATCTGTCACTGGGGGCAGTGGCTCACGCCTATAATTCCAGCACTCTGGGAGGCCAAGGAAGGCGGATCACGAGGTCAGCAGATCGAGACCATCCTGGTTAACACGGTGAAACCCCGTCTCTATTAAAAGTACAAAACAGTTAGCTGGACGTGGTGGCGGGCACCTGTATTCCCAGCTGCTGGGGAGGCTGAGGCAGGAGAATGGTGTGAACCAGGGAGGCAGAGCTTGCAGTGAGCCGAGATCGCGCCACTGCACTCTAGCCTGGGCAACAGAGGGAGACTCCATCTCAAAAAAAGAAAAGAAAAGAAATCTGTCATGCATCGAGCAAAAACTGACCACCTGTGACCACCTGGATGCCTGCAACTATTAAATAAGCAGCATTTAATTTCACACTGTTATAATGTTTGCTCATTGCTACATGTGCCTTTTTTTTTTTTGAGACGGAGTCTGGCTCTGTTGCCCAGGCTGGAGTGCGGTGGCCAGATCTCAGCTCACTGCAAGCTCCGCCTCCCGGGTTTATGCCATTCTCCTGCCTCAGCCTCCCGAGTAGCTGGGACTACAGGCGCCCGCCACCTCGCCCGGCTAGTTGTTTTTTTTTTTTTTTTTTTTTTTTGTATTCTTTAGTAGAGACGGGGTTTCACCGTATTAGCCAGGGTGGTCTCGATCTCCTGACCTTGTGATCCGCCCGTCTCGGCCTCCCAAAGTGCTGGGATTACAGGCTTGAGCCACATGTGCTCTTTTAATTAGTCTTAAAGGATCGTGTTTCTTGCAGCTATAAAGTCATATCTATAGCAACGTTCCATAACAGTAGGTGTTCAGCACTTTTTGATTAAGTCCTATATTGGTAAAACTGCACATGGAAAGGGAAGCCCTATGTAGCACATCTGTGCAAAACCAACAAACAAGAAAATCCCATAAAGGCAGGGCAAGAACTCCAGTCTGTAGTCTATTTAATAGCAAGGACTTTGTCTTCTGTCATCACCACAGAATCTAGCACAAAGCTGGGCATACAGTAGGTTTCCAATAAATCTTTGCTGAATTGAACCTCCTTCTGCCACAGGTGGCATGGAGACAGAAATGACAATTCAGGTTTGTCACACCTCCTGGATATTCTGTATTTCTTTTGAAAATTGGTCTGAGAAAAAGAATTCATTTGCTGCAAAAGACAGTATGTCAAAGTTTCCACCTGGAACTCTAAAGAAAAAAAACTATCAAATAATGTAAATAAATTATCCTGATAAGCATAATAATGGCTTCAGGAAGGTAAATCACAGCTAATGTGTTCATTATTGACAAGGAAGATGGCAATAAGAAAGCAGCATAATAGTAAACACAAAATAAAAACACGTCAACAGCATCTTAACCAGCGAACCACAGCTGTTCTGAGTGCATTCAGCACCCAGGGCTGTCACGTCCTCATGTGTTTCTCATTCCTCCTGATTCACATGCCCAGTGATGAGTTAAGATATAAATTCAGTGGTTATAACAAAGGCTCACAACTTAAAAATGGCTTAGACCAGATTAAGGTACATTTCCCTTTTATCTAAAACACTATGTAAGCACTTCAGGGTAGATACAGTGGCTCTATAATCTTGAGGGAGGGTCCCAGACTATTTCCATCATATTTCTCTGCCATTCACAGCTTCAGGTTTCATCTCCTATCCCAGTATGGCTGCTTTGGCTCCTACCATCACATCTGCATTCCAGCCAACAGAAATAGGAGAGGTGAAGCTTAAAATATGTTGTAACATGGAGATTTTTCATATTGGTTCCTCCAGAATTCAATGTTTTTGCCTCCTACAAAGGAGGCTTGAAAGGAAGACTTTTCTGTGCATTGTTAAAATTTGGAAGTGGTATTATCAAAAGAAGAAGATGAGAATGGATTCTGAGGAACAATCAGCAGTCTTTGCCATACTATGCCTACTGTTCAGTAATCTCCCAGGTTTTTCTGGTGACATAGAGCAGTCATTCCCAAGTTTGTTTAGGAGATAAAACACCCAGGAATCATTAGTAAACATGAACATGAGATGCTCAATATCAATGTTTAAAACAAACGAAAAGACTTCTATGGAACAATAGCCCCAAAAGATAGAGTGGAGAAAAACTATGGTGCTGAGGTCAAATATGTTTGGAAAATGTAGCTCCATTTTTTCCTGGAGATATGTAAGGTACAATCTCATTTCATAGACTCTGAGGAAAGAGTTTAATATTGTTTAAACCAGTATTCCCCAAACTTATTTGACTGAAGAGTTTTTTATATAAGCCCTGAATCCCACAGAATTAGTACACTACAAAATACGCATTGGAAAACAGATTTCATTTCATCCTCCAAAGTGGGAAATGTAATTGCTAACTATTGTAACCGCCCAATGGGTTCACCTTGTCCACTGCCTAGACAGAGCTGATTTATCAAGACAGAAGAAGGGGGAATTGCAGTGGAGAAAGAGTAATTCATGCAGAGCTGGCTGTGAGGGAGACTGGAGTTTTATTGTTACTGAAATTGGGGATTGGAGGATTTGTTTGTTTGTTTGTTTTGTTTTTGTTTTTTTGAGACGGAGTCTCGCGCTGTCTCCCAGCCTGGAGGGGATCGGAGTTTTAAAGATTAATTTGGTGGGTAGCGGCTTGGGAAGTGGGGAGTGCTGATTAGTTGGGTTGGAGATTGAATCATAGGGGGTTGAAGTGAGGTTTTCTTGCTGTCTTCCATAGCTGGGTGGGATGGCAGAACTGATTCAGTCAGATTACCTGTCTGGGTGGTGGTGGTCCATCCAGTGCAGGGTATGCAAACTATCCCAAGCACTGATCTTAGGTTTTGCAGTAGTAATGCTATCCCCAGGAGCAATTTGGGGAGGTTCACACTCTTGGAGCCAAAGGCTGTCTGACACCTATACCACAATTTCTAATCTTGTAGTTAATTTGTTAGTCCTGCAAAGACAGACTGGTCCCCAGGCAAGAAGGGAGTCTTTTCCAGAAAGAGCCGTTATCAATTTTGCTTCAGAGCCAAACCATGAACTGAATTCCTTCCCAAAGTAAGTTCAGCCTATGCCCAGAAATGAACAAGGACAGCTTAAAGGTTAAGAGCAAGATGGAGTCGGTTAGGTCTGATCTCTGTCACTGTCATAATTCCCTCAGTTATAATTTTGCAAAGGCAGTTTCACTGTTAAGAAGAAGAAAATCACAACTGTAAGCTCTAGTATTCCAAAAGAAAACAAGCCCTTGGACTAAGAATAATCAGGTGTTTCTGACTGTTGTTTTATATGTGTGTGTGTGTGTGTGGTACTTTTTCACTCATTTTATCCCACAAGGGTAGCAGGTAAAAAACGTTTGAGTAACAGTGTAAGAGACTGACTTGCAAAAACTCTTGTTGATTAAATTCTACCAGGAATTGTGAAATTTCCTCATTAATGAGTGAATAAAACACCTGAGCCCATGTCACAAAATAGTTCATAGGGGAGTAGCTTGAAAATCCATAGGCTTTTAAGACATAATTTCTGCTTTCAAACACATGTAACCTATTTTGGAAGCCATGACTCACCCACAAGATCAGGCACATTTGAGGATTCTTTTCCCCCCAAGTGCTGGTTCTTCACACTTGTACTGCTTTCCAATTATTATTAACTCTTGCCTCTCAAAAAAGTTTAAATAAATAACAGCCATTTTGCTGACTCATTAGATAGGGACAGCAACTTCACATAGTAATACACAGGCTGTCCCACATGACCCCCACTAAGAACTGTAAAGTGTCTGCATGCCTCATGTACTAAGACATGGTCTCCTTTTTCCCCTCAATATACCAGCAGTAGCAATAGTTTCAAAATTTGATCACACAGACCCTGGATCACCCATAGTTTTGAAGATCTATTGGCAAATATTCCCATTAAATGATTCTTTCCCTATAAATGGTTAATTTAAGTGAAGATTTCCTGTTTGCAGAAAACAATTTGGAAGGTAACTAAGTTACTATGAGGTAGATAACCTGAGTCTCAGCCCATTTGTTTCCTCCTTTTGCCTTTCGTCTTTGAGTGATCTCACACATAACTGTGGCCTCAATATTTGTCTACACCAATGATGTCAAGTCTATTTCTAACTCAAACTTCCCTCGCCTAAACACCAGTTTTCAATTTAGATGTCAAACAAAACTAGTACCACAGCATACCCAGTTCTCCTAACCACAAACTTGAATATTATCCTATTGCGGGATCTGACCAGCAGCCCGCAATGCAACGGGGCTCTTTCTTTGCTCCCAGGCAGATCGGCAGGTTGAGAAATAATAGACACACCCAAGATAGTGAAAGCTGGGTCCAGGAGGGGTCGCCACCTTCTGGTCCCACGATGCCGCCAATGCACTAGATATGCCAGCATTTATTATTAAGTTTAGTGAGGGCGGGGGTAAGTTAGTGAGGGATTTAGGGTCATTTGATTATGAGGTGAGATGGTCACATGGGCATGAAGTAATTCTTTAACATCTGTATGCAGAAGTACAGTATACAGAGGTAAGAATTTACAATATAGTGTGTGCATCAGTAATTTCTAACAGAGCCTTAAAACAGAAACACAGTCTTTCCATAACCTATGATTAACAAGATATTAATCAGCAGTAACAGTTGCAGTAAAAACTGGTTACAAACAATCCATAGAAACAGGACGTGAAGCTAGGCAACCAGTTAGACCAGAAATTCTCTGAAGGGAGTATGTCATAACCCTAAAGAGGCCTAGAAGAGCTGTGGCAAGATGAGGGCATTTACAGCCCTATCTTATCCATATGAACAGGCGCCCCTCATGCATCCATTTATAGGCTCTCCACAAGGGTCATATTCTATTCCCAGAGTTATGAACATCTGCTTTTCTGGGATAGGAATCTTGGTGATGTGAAACCTCCCTGAATGCACGTCCATTCATAGGCTCTCTGCAGGGGGGAGTACATCACGTGCTGTTGGCTCATTCTGGCAGTCCAAGCTGGAATTGTCTTTACACAATCCTGTATACAACTTTGTATTTACAATAATCAGGAGCATTTCATCTTTTATTCTGTAGCAATAGTTTCANAACAGTTGCAGTAAAACTGGTTACAAACAATCCATAGAAACAGGACGTGAAGCTAGGCAACCAGTTAGACCAGAAATTCTCTGAAGGGAGTATGTCATAACCCTAAAGAGGCCTAGAAGAGCTGTGGCAAGATGAGGGCATTTACAGCCCTATCTTATCCATATGAACAGGCGCCCCTCATGCATCCATTTATAGGCTCTCCACAAGGGTCATATTCTATTCCCAGAGTTATGAACATCTGCTTTTCTGGGATAGGAATCTTGGTGATGTGAAACCTCCCTGAATGCACGTCCATTCATAGGCTCTCTGCAGGGGGGAGTACATCACGTGCTGTTGGCTCATTCTGGCAGTCCAAGCTGGAATTGTCTTTACACAATCCTGTATACAACTTTGTATTTACAATAATCAGGAGCATTTCATCTTTTATTCTGTAGCAATAGTTTCAGGGGGTCTCCCTACATCATCCAAGACCCTATCTTATTTTTCAACAAGTATTGTTGATTCTTCCTCCTAAAACTACCAAATGCATCCTTTACCCTGAAACTTAACTTGGCCCTGCTCAAGTTCAGATACCCTTCTTCTCTTGTTTGGACTATTACAATAGCTTCTCTTTTTTTTTTTTTTTTTTTTTTTTTCTGAGACAGAGACTCACTCTGCCACCAGGCTGGAGTACAGTGGCACGATCTTGGCTCACTACAACCTCTGCTTCTGGGTTCAAGTGATTCTCCCACCTCAGCCTCCCAAGTATCGGGGACTATAGGTGCATGTCACCACACTCAGCTAATTTTTGTATTTTTAGTAGAGACGGGGTTTCACCATGTTGGCCAGGATGGTCTTAATCTGCTGACTTCATGATCCATCCACCTCGGCCTCCCAAAGTCTTGGGATTACAGATGTGAGTCACTGCACAATCTCTCTGTCTATAATCTTCACCTTTTTCAATTTACACTCCAATCCAACTTATCCTTTCTAACACTTAATTATTAAATTCCTCCTCTACAACAACATTTATAATAGTTGTCAATCTCCTAGAGTAGTGATTCTCAAATTTAGCACTGTAATGTCTCTTTATAAGTGAAAAAGAATCCATGTGAATTGGTCTTGTTTTGCTACTATAACAAACTCCTGCAAACTTGGTGGCTAAAATGACACAAATATATGATCTTACAGTTGCAGGGGTCAGAAGTCTGATATTGTCACTGGGCTAAAATCAAGGTGTCAGCAGAACTGTATTCCTGCTGGGGAATCCAGGGAAGTGTCCCTGTCCTGGTCTTTTCTAGCTTCTAAAGGCTGCTGCATTCCTTACTCCTGGCTCTCTTTCATATTCAAAGCCAGCAAAGGCCAGGGGAGTCTTTCACATGCTGCGTCACTCTGACATTTCCATTGTCACGTCTCCTTCTCTGACTCTGACTCTCCTGCCTCCCTCTTTCATTTGTAAGGACCCTGTGCTGGGCGCGGTGGCCCATGCCTGTAATCTCAGCACTTCAGGAGACCGAGGCGGGTGGATCACTTGAGGTCAGGAGTTTGAGACCAGCCTGGCCAATATGGCAAAACCCTATCTCTACCAAAAATACAAAGATTAACCAGGCATGGTGGTACATTCCTGTAACCTCAGCTACTTGGGAGGCTGAGGCATGAGAATTGTTTGAACCTGGGAGGCAGAGGTTGCAGTGAGCCAAGATCATGCCTCTACACTCCAGCCTGAGTGACAGAGCGAGACTCTGTCTCAAAAATAAAAATTAAAAATTAAAATTAAGGACCCTTGGGATTACATGGGAGCCATCTGGATAATGCAGGAGAATCTCCCTGATATAGTCTGAATATCTGTCCCTACCCAAATCTCATGCTGAATTGTAATCCCCAGTGCTGAAGATACGGCCAGGTGGGGCAGGGGAGGGTGGGCAGGGAGGTGTTTGGATCACAGGGGCAGATCCCTCATAGTTTGGTACTATCTTTGTGATAGTGACTTCTTGAGACATATGGCCATTTAAAAGTGTGTGGTACCTTCTCCCCCAGCTACTCTCTCTGTTGCTCCTGCTTTCACCATTGAAGTACAAGCTCCCACTTAGCCTTCTGCCATGTGTAAAAGCTCCCTCGGCCTCCCCAGAAACTGCCCAGAGCCAAATGATGTCAGTACCATGCTTCCTGTACAGCCTGCAGAACTGTGAGCCAATTAAACCTCTTTTTTTTTTTTTTTTTTTTTTTTTTAAAGACAGAGGCTCTGTTGCCCAGGCTGGAGTGCAGTGGCACAATCTTTGCTCACTGCAACCTTTGTCTCCCAGGTCCAAGCAATTCTTCTGCGTCAGCTTCCCAAGTAATTGGGATTACAGGTGCGTGCCACCATGCCCAGCTAATTTTTGTATTTTTAGTAGAGATAGGGTTTCACCATGTTGGCCAGACTGGTCTTGAACTCCTGACCTCAGGTGATTCGCGCACCTTGGCCTCCCAAAGTGCTGGGATTACAGGCGTGAGCCACCAGGCCCCTCCCTAAACCTCTTTTCTTTACAAATTACCCAGTCTCCAGTATTTCTTTACAGCAATGCAAGGACAGCCTAAGACATGCCTCATCTCAAGATCTGTAACAGAATCACACCTGCATAGTCCCTTTGGCCATGTGTATTAGTTTGCTTGTGCTGCCATAACAAAATACCATGAACTGAGTGTCTACACAACAGACATTAATTTTCTCCCAGTTCTGGAGGCTGGAAGTCCAAGATCAAGGTGTTGGCAGGATTGGATTCTCCTGACGCCTCTCTCCTTAGATTACAGATGGCCATCTTCTCGCAGTGTCCTCACAAGAACTTTTCTCTGTTCATATATACACCCCTGGTTCTCTCCCTCTTTTTATAAGGACAGAAGTCCTATTGGAGTAGGGCCCCACCCTAACACCTTATTTTAATTTAATTGCCTCTAAAGACCTTATCTCCAAATGCAGTTACATTCTGAGGTACTGGAATTATGGACTTCAACATATGAATTTGGGGGGAACCTGATTGAGCCATAACACGAATTTAGCCCACTTATGAGCTCCTTAACTTTGATCAAGCTGATTGCTCTATTTATGAGTTTCCTAATCTGTAAAATTTGGAAATAAGAGTGCCTACCCCAAGTGCTTATTTTCAAGAGTAAACAAGATAAATCATGACTTGGAACAGTTCCAAACATGTAGCATGCTCTTGGTAAATGATACCTAATTAAGATATAAAAGTAAAAAAGTTATCTGTTCTCACTCCCTATCTTTACCTTTGGTTTAAGCTGCCCCTTGGGTGCGTTCTCTCATTGTGTTAGTGCTGAACCTCCAAAATAAGAGTAAAACCGATGCCAAAGAGAAAACGCAAGTTCTCTCTTAGTTCTGGCTTCAGAAAATGAAAAGTAACATAAAGAATATGAAGAAATAAGAATGACCTTTGAGATACAGGACTGCTTGGGAATGTGGTAGTGGTTTCGTGAATGTGTTCCTCTATCAAAACTCATCAAATGGCATGGCTGAGATCTGAATGTTTTACGTCTTCCCAAAATTCATGAGTTGAAACCCTAACTCCCAATGTGAAGGAGACGGGGGCCTTGGGAGGTGATTAGGTCAAGAGGGTGGAGCCCACATGAATGAGACTAGTGCTGCTATAAGAAGAGACATAAGAGAAACCCCTCACCCCTTTTACCATGTGAAGACACAGAGAAGACACAAACTGAGCCAGGAAGTGTGCCCTCACCAGATACCAAATCCATCAGCACCTTGATCTTGTACTGTCCAACCTCCAGAACTGTGAAAAATGAGTTTTTGTTGTTCATACGCTACCCTGTCTATCATATTTACTTATAGCAGCCTGAATGGACTAAGACATACCCTCAAACTAGGTCCAATTCATTAGGGGGAAAGTATTTACCAATAAAAAACATTAACAGCTATATATTTGTATCAATAATTTAAATTATTTAGATGTTTAAAGGCAATTATTTTCAGCTTAGAAAAAAATAATTCTAGAACTGCTGGGAGGGGTGATTTACACCTGTAATCCCAGAACTTTGGGAGGCCAAGGTAGGCCAGGAGTTCAAGACCAGCCTGGGCCACAGAGCAAAACCCCGTATCTACAAAAAATACGAAAATTAGCCAGGAATGGTAGTGCGCACCTGTGGCCTCAGCTACTTGGGAGCCTGAGGTGGGAATGTCAATTGAGCCAGGAGGTTGAGGTTGTAGTGAGCCATGATTATTGTGCCACTGCACTCCAACCTGGGTGACAGAGCGAGACCTTGTCTCAAAATAATAATAATAATAATAATAATAATAATAATAATAATAATTCTAGCACCCTCAAGTGGGGCAGGAGGGAAGAATGCTACTGTATGCGTACCCATTAGGACTCTTTCAGTTGCAAGCGACTGAAACCCCAGTCCCAGCTGGCTTGAGCCATAGGGATTTTATCGGCTCAAGTAAATAAGCAGTGGCTTTAGGTGCAGCTGGTTATGGACCCAGCTGATGTAAGCAAGATCTGGTTTCTCTCTCCCCATCTTGGCTTCTTCAGCATTACCTGACAGTTGCCAATTCAGCAAGAGCCAATTTCACTGCAGTTGCCTCAGGGAGCCAGGAAGCACACAGATGAACGTTCCTTATGGTGCTAATTTGAACACAAATTAGAAACAAGTAAATTAAAATTAAATCATTAAAAGAAATAAAGAAATCTGGAAAAGTGTTATGGGCTAAATTTTGTCCCCTCAAAATTTATTTGTGGAAGTCCTGCTACTCAATATCTCAGAATGTGACTGTATTTGGGGATAGGGCCTTTTTTGAAAAAATAATTAAGGTAAAATAGGACAGGTGTGGTGGCTCATGCCTGTAATCCCAACACTTTGGGAAGCCGAGGCAGGTGGATCACCTGAGGTCAGGAGTTCAAGACAAGCCTGGCCAATGTTGCAAAACCCCATCTCTACTAAAAATGCAAAAATTAGCCAGGCATGGTGGCGGGTGCCTGTAGTCCCAGCTACTTGGGAGGCTGAGGCAGGAGAATCGCTTGAACCCAGGAGGCAGAGGTTACAGTGAGCCAAGATCACACCATTGCACTACAGCCTGGAAACCAAGAGCAAAACTCTGTCTCAAAAAAATAAAAAATAAAAAGAATGTAAATAAAGGATTTAGGGGTGAGTCCTAATCCAATATGACTGGCGTCCTTATAAGAAGAGATCAGAACACAGGCACAGAGGGAAGACCATGTGAAGACAGTGGAAGAAGAAGGTCATCCATTAACCAAGGAGAGTGGCCTCAGGAGAAACCAACCCTGCCAACACCTTGATCTTGGATTTCCAGTCTCCAGAACTGTGAAGAGATAAATGTCTATTGTTGAAGCTGCACTTTGTTATGGCAGCCCTAGCTGACTAATACATTTGGCCCATGTATCTTCACTGTCCAATTCACCCCCACATAGCAAGATGGCTGCTAAAGGCCAGACATGATGGCTTATGCCTGTAATACCCACACTTTGGGAGGCAGAGCAGGGAGAATTGTTTGAGCCCAGGAATTCGAGAGCAGTCTGAGAAACACAGTGAGACCCCACCTGCACCAAGAAAAAAAAAGATGGCTGCCAAGACCCTGGGCTACATCCTTCCCGGTTCACAACCCAACACCAGCTGGGATCCTGAGTGTCACTCTGATTGGAGAAGAAAAATAATGTGTGTCATGAAATAGTACTTCACATTTATATGAAAATTCTTTTTGTATTTGGTTTGTACTTGCACCTGGGTGACCTCCCCTATTCTCTAAGGCAGAGTCAAGTGTCCACATTTTGACTTCCAAAAGAGACTCTTGAAATCTGTAAACCATAGTTGTAAAAATTGAAGCATTTGTTTTGCATGAGCCAGGCATTGCAGGAGGAAAGAGGAAGGCTCTTTTCCCTCAAAAAGGCAAAGCTTGAAAGGAGCAGGACATAACGTTCATTCACTAAATTAGATGGAAAATAGAAGTTCATAAAGAGGACTCCTTTCTCTGCAGAAGATCAAGGTTTTTCTGGCTGAAAGGGCAAGAAGACAGAGGAGGAAGAGGAGAGAGGAGACTGGAGGCTCCTCAACCTAGAGCACCATGTGGAGGAGTGCAGAGTCAATGTCAAGGAGAGCCAAATGCAGGCGGGCAACACCCTCAGTCCACAATGCTGAGTCTCAGGGGAGCTGTTGCAGAGGCCAGAGCCAGTCCAGGCAGGGCAGTGTGCCACCCACCTGTGATGAGCAGCAAGGCATTGCTAAAATACTTATGCCAGGCTGGGAAACATCCAGTCAACAACAGCCCACCCAGGACCTATCAAGACTGTGATGGGCTCATCAAACTTTACTTTCAGTACACTGCCCATGTCAGGACAATTCTAATCCTCCCCCCACCCCAAAATAAAGGGTGATTCCTTGAATATTGAATACTCAGAGAACGTAGAGATGTTGGGGAAAGGAAAGTTCTAGAACCTGTACTTGTATGCCTATGTGGGACTAAGTAGAGCTACATATTTCTGCCCCATCGCCCTCCTACAGCAAGCTGACAACCAACCTCCTTTATATGTGTACACTTCTGGTCCAGGAACTAGGGCAATATCCCAGCTGACTTAGGCTTGGTCCTGTGCTCCACCACCACTTCCTCTGAGTGAGAAGCAGATCCCCCAAGTGCATAGAACAAAGATGAGAGAAGCATCAAATGCAAAAATGTCAGGTACCAAAATGAGGGTTGGCTGATTTGCTACTTCAGCAGCAATGTTTTTCACTAGACCCAATCATATCTTGTTGTCATACTTTAGATTTTCCCAGAAAAGAGAACAGGATTTTTTCCCTCCCAAACTGATATATTCTCTTGACCCAGAGGCTCTTGACCTTCCTGGAATCTTTGACGAATAGTTATAGTTAATGCACAGTAACTGTAGACCACAACTAAGAGACATTCAGTAATTGGATGACAAGGCCAGAGAAGATCAGTGTCATAGGAGTAAATAGTAATTCAAACAAAGAAAAGAAATGAGCAATTTATGTAAATATTTCTAGTGTGTCAACCCCATTAAATGATATTTTGCAAATGTGGTTAGGGAGAACAGTGTGTCTCCCATCGATTTTCAAAATTCCAATGGTGCCTCCCGGAATCTCATCAAGAAGACAACAAAAAGATATATTATAAGTAGTGATCAGAAGAGAGCATGAGGGGAGTCCCTGGGGTTCTGGGTGAGGTTCTGTTTCTTGATCTGGATGTCACTTATCAGAGGTATTGAGTTTATGAAAATCATCGAGCTGTATGCTTATGATCTGTGTTCTTTTCAGTATGTGTTTATATTTCAATTAAAAAAAAAATTAGGCCAGTTTCAGTGGCCCATACTTGTAATCCCAGCACTTTGGGAGGCCAAGGCAGGAGGATCACTTGAGGCCAAGAGTTGGAGACTAGCCTGGGCAACACAGTGAGACCCCATCTCTACAAAACATACAAAAAGTAGCCTGGTCTGGTGGTGCGTGCCTGTAGTCCCAACCACTTGGGAGGTTGCGGTAGAAAGATCACTTGAGCCTGGGAGGTGGAGGCTGCAGTGAGCTATGATCATGCCATAATACTTTAGCCTGGGCAACAGAGCAAGAACCTGTCTCAAAAAATATATGTGTATATATAAAGAGAGAAGAGGAAGAGAAAGAGAGGAAAATAAAGAGAGAGAGATACTCTTGTAAATTAAGTTATGATTCAATGTCTAAGAATTTTGAAGCAGTCCCCCAACAATAGAAGTCATTTGCCATTGCTAGGGAATATGGACACACAACAGTTTGGTGGTAGGAGAGTTTTGGGGTTTATCCAGGTCTTTGTATGGGAAAAACAAACTGACAGACTGAGTGGTCTGGTTAAAGAGTAGGCTCTTCTGTTACAAGCAAAGAGGATTCTCACAGTTCCTTTAAGAGCCTGGTGCTCAACCAGCTTCTTCTGATTGGGTGCCATGTTCCCCTGCTGGCCTTGGGGTCCTGTTTCTCAGGCGCTTTGACACTAGTGAGGGGTTTCACCCAGGGCTGGGTGTAAGGCCTCTGACCCTTGGCAGCACAAGTGCACTGTTCCTCACCTGAAATCATTGGGACCAAGTGTGCTTTAAAATGCATTTATTTTTGAATTCTATCTATTGTGTAGAAATAATACACATATCAATTTTGTGTGTACATATATACATATGTATAGTATATTAATTATGTCCCAACTCCAGCAGAAATGAAATGAAACACATATTTTTGGAGTGCAGTTCATAAATATTCACATGAAGGAAGTTGAAAAGGAAACTTTAAATACCTCATATCACTTCAGGAAAGTTTTCATCCATAATAAGTATAAAAATGGTTTTTTAAAGATATGGCGATTACAATTTGCAAAAAAAGATTCTAGACCCATATATACTTACCATTTTAAATCTGTAAATTAATGTCCTGGGTTTATAATTTTTGCATAACTGTTATTAGTGTGAATTCCTGTCCTAGAGTCTAATACTCATCCATTCTCACCCCAGGTAAATCGATAAAATAAAATAGCTGGAGTTGGTAAAGCCAAGTAAACTGCTGGACAGTTTGCCCCTCTCTAGCGTGTGGCTGGCCATTCTGGGCAGGAGAGATAATGCAGGCCTGCCAGTAGTCTCTCTCCAGCTTCCCACTAGCCATCATTAATTTTTGGATATTGTGCGGTGTCTATGACTTTCTCTTTCACCCCTTTCTGGAAAAATCTTGTAAGAGACCTCAATGGTTGAGTAAATCATTGCTGAAGAAAAAGTCATTCAATTCAATACATTTAATAAATATTTGAATCTATGCATTAGTACTGTGCCATTTTACCCTATATAATTTTGATCCTTAAGTTGTGATAATGTACCCTAACAGAGTCAATCTCAATTTTTCTAAAACTTGGTGGCTAGCATCAGGATTTGGCTGCAAGTCTAAAACTGGGAGTTTTCTGCCTTTTTGTTTGGGGAGAGTTAGGAACCTCATTTGGAGGGTCTCTTGAGAAAGAAAAAAACAAAGGGGATGGGGAGGGAAGGGCAGGGGAGGGGCAGGGGAAGGG
>NW_016803481.1:4958998-4999108 GCF_001698545.2 Rhinopithecus bieti | reverse complement strand
ACGGGCAGGGGAGGGGAAGGGGAGGGGAAAGGGAAGGGAAGGGATAAGGGAAGGGATAAGGGAAGGGTTAAGGGAAGGGAGAAGGGAAGGGAGAAGGGAAGGGAGAAGGGAAGGGGGAGGGGAAGAGGGAGGGGAAGAGGGAGGGGAAAGGGAAGGGAGAAAATCCCAGTTCCTGCTCAAGAATGGAGACTTTGGGAAAATGTAGAGCTCAGCTGCTCTGTTTTCATTGTGCATCTGTACAGGGCAGGACAGGGAAGGGAGAGAATCCCAGTTCCTGCTCAAGAATGGAGACTTTGGGAAAACATGGAGCTCAACTGCTCCGTTTTCATTGTATAACTCTGCAGATTATCAGGCTGTCTGGAAGGCAGTCATGAAATGGGAAGAGGTTGTCTCCCTCTCTTTAGGCTGCAGAAAGAAAAAGAACCTGAAGAGGAGGACGTGGTCAAGGCAATACTATTGTGGAGGGTGGACTGGTCACACAACATGTCACCCAGCCAGGAGCTAAAATAGAGAGGTGGCCAGCAGAGGGATGGCCTAAGAACTGTCAGCAAAGTCGTCCATTTTTAGGTTGTTTTATGGTTTGGTTTGGTGTTAGTGTTTTTGGGTAATTCCCTTTAGCTATCTATTTGCCACACTTTGTTAAACATTTTGGAGGAGAGTGCTGGCTTGCAAAGAAAATGAATACAACCAAAAAAGAAAATGCTGAGACCATGTATGAGAAGAAAGAGGTCAGATAGCTGCAGTGCAGCCCATCCCATTTATTGACTGGAGCAGGCAGCCAACAGTTTGTAGAGAGTATTAAAAGAAAGGATAGACTTCTGTAAAAAAATAAATAAATAAATAAATATCAATGGAAAATGACTTGGCACTTGCAACAGTGCAGGTGACAGTCCGTCAATAGAAAGGGTAGTGGAGTCACAGAACAAGAGGCACAGCTTCTGCCTGGGACATACAGGATGGGACAGTGTGAGACCCACAGAATAACCAGACTGTACCACCCCAAGATCAATTTCAAATCTTGCCTTCACCTAGAAGCTCTGTGACTTGGAAGTGTCCTTGAAAACTCCGAGTCTGTTTCCTCATCTAATAAATAAATTTACTTATTCCTACTTCATTGGACACGTATAAGATAAAAGACTGCTTACATAAAGTTTTTAGCAGATATTCAATGAATAGTAATTATCATTATTGTTTATACACTAATTAAGGTTTATTAGAGATTGAAAGTTGATAAATCCTTGAGCGTTTATTATGTATAAAGCTGTTCATAAGTAATGCCATTCTCATTACAGAATGGACTCGGTATTTAGAAATAACTGTGTTGTAATGATGAAGCCTCAGAAAAAAGAACATTTCAAAACCTATCAGAGTCTGAAAAAATGTAAAGATCTGATGTGCCAAAAGTGTTGGTGCCTATGTAACTACATAACGACTCCCAAACACTGGTTTTGGCAATGAAACGAGGAACAATTCAGCAACATGACCCAGCATTTCTATCCCTAGACACATATCTTCTAGGAACTCTCACCCAGGCAACAAGGAGACATGTGTGAGAATCCTCACCACAGCATTTCTAATCAAAAATAAAACAGGCTGGTCATGATGGCTCACGTCTGTAATCCTAACACTTTGGGAGGCCAAGGCAGGCAGATTGCCTGAACCCAGATTGAGACCAGCCTGGGAAACATGGTGAGACTCTGTCTCTACAAAAAAAACAAAAAGTAGCCAGGTGTGGTAGCGCATACCTATAGTCCCATCTACTCAGGAGGCTGAGGCAGGAAAATAGCGTGAGCTTGGGAGGTCAAGGCTGCAGTGAGCCATGATTCCGCCACTGCACTGCAGCCTGGATGACGGAGGAAGACCCCCTCTCTAAAATAAATAAATAATAAAACAAACATCTAAGATAACCTAATGTCCATGAATGGAAGAATGAATAAGTAAATTCGGTTGGAGACAAACAGAATACGATTTAGAAGTTGAAATAAGTAAACCACAAGAAAAGCATGTTGCAGGAGGCTATGTACAGCAAAATACGATTCCTAAAAAAACTTACAAACATTTAAAGCAATAATGCATTGTTTAGAAAAATATAATATTTAGTTAAAGTAGGAAAGCATATGTGACCATTATAAATATTGAGGTCAGGAGGGGAATTTGACCAGTGAGGGCACAGAGGAACCTTTAAGTGTATCTGTGAAATACTTTTCTATTAAAAGAAAAGCAATCTGGTGAACATAGCAAAAAACAAATTAAGGAAAAAAAGATGGGACTTGGTATCAAGTATATTGTTATTCATTATATTATTCTCTTTAATTTTCTGAATGTTGAAAATAGTTCACACCTAACAGAATCAGGATTTCAAGAGTCCTATAGAACAATGGCGACAACTGAAATCTAAATTCCTTCACACCCTGTTCAAAAACCATGCAGATGAATTATTATGAAAGAGATAAAACCATCTATCACCAAAGTCTGCAGCAAAACCAGGAGACAAAGAACATTGAAAATCTCATGCATGCAGGAAAATTAATATCCAACACCAGTAAGACAGCTGGTGTTGTCAGAATGAAGAGTCAGGTTGGGAGTGCGTGGAAAGAGGGGAAGGCAATTGATATGATAGTCTATCTGAGAAAGCCAAGGAAATCAATGCCAAGGCTAGTGTAAACAAGAGAATAAGACAGCAGGCTATGAGCTAAACACTGAAAAATCAGTAGCTTTCATATTTACGATCAATAACCAGTTAGAAGGTATGAAGGAAAAGAAAACCTCATTTTTGGTACCAATAAAATAAAATAAATTTCTTAGGAATAAACTGAACAAAAAGATTTGCAAAAGCCGTACAAGGGAAACTTTCAAAGCCCGCCTGAAAGATATAAAAGTTGACTTGGACAAAGAAAAGGACATTCTTTGTTCTCAGATAGGATAGCAACATCTGAAAGATGTAAGCGATTCACTAGTTAATATGTAAGTTTAAAGTGATCCCAATAAAAATAATAATTTCTTTTTCTAGAGATGGACAAGTTTTATTTAGAGTCTGTAGGAAAAAAGCACACACACACACACACACACACACACACATATGCACAGAAGAAAACCAGGAACCAGTTGAAAAAGAAGAGGAAAGAGGAGAATTGGCCCTACAAGATAATGGAACACAGTGTAAAACTTCTATAATTGAAACTGCACTGGCACCGAAGACAACAATCCAACAGAATAGAACAGAAATAGAATAGAAATAGAAACAGAATAGAATAGAAAATGCAGGAATAGTCCCGAGTCCCATACATAAACATTTAGTATGATCATGATAGCATTTCAAATCACTGAAAAGAAGACAGACTTTTTGCTAAATGATGTTGGAACAACAGGAGAGCCATTTTAATAAAAGGCTAAAGGAGACTATATTTCATGTCATTAAAAAGTACAATGAGAGAAAAGGTGCAGGAACCATGAAAAATATGAGCAAGTTCCTGGATGTAGGATACAAGGAAAGCTGTTCTACTTATGACTCAAAATCTGGAAGCCATTAAGAGAAAATTAATAAATTTGACCATGTAATAACAAAGTCCAATTTTTAACATGGCAGGATCCCATAACAACAACAACAACAAAAAGAATGGCAAGCTAGGATAAAATATTTGCAACCAGCCAGGTACGGTGGCTCACGCCTGTAATTCCAGCACTTTGGGAGGCCAAGGTGGGTGGATCATGAGGTCAGGGGTTCGAGACCAGCCTGGCCAACATAGTGAAACCCTGTCTCTACTAAAAATACAAAAAATTAGCCAGGCATGGTGGCGAATGCCTGTAATTCCAGCTACTTGGGTGGCTGAGGCAGGAGAATCACTTGAACTGGGGAGGCAGAGGTTGCAGTGAGCCAAGATCATACCATTGCACTCCAGCCTGGGTGACAAGAATGAAACTCCATTTTGAAAAATATATATATATATTTGCAATCTACATAAAGAGATCTTAAAAAAATAAAAAGGATAATAAAAAAACTTGAGAGAAAGATGAATAGAAGACAGGAACCAACATATCACAGAAAAAGACTCACAAATGGTCCTCGGGCATGTGAATAGAGGCTCAACTTCATTTGTACTAAGAGTAATGAAAATTAAAATCTCACAAAGGTACAATTTTACATAGGTCAGACTGACAAACTTTCAAAAGCTTGACAACACACTTTGTTGGTGAGAAAATGGGGAAACAGGCACTCTCAAGCCTTGCTGGTAACACTACACAATGGTATGCCCATGATATGGAAGGGAATTTGGGAATAGGTAACAAGACTACCTATGACTTCCCCTTTGACTCAGCAATCCAACTTTTAGAAATTCACCCTGAAAATACACCTCCAGAAATTCTAAACAACTTATACACTACTCACCCTACAGTATTTGTAATTTACTAGGTTTCTAATTTTTAATTAGAAACCACCAAATTCCCAAGCAGGAGACAGGTTTACTAAACCATGGTACAATCATACAATAGAGAAATCTGTATAAAAACAAAAGAATGACTCTTTTTGAACTGATATGGAGTCACTCAGAGTAGCAGTCAAAATCTCTAAAGTAGCAAATAAAAGCCCCCCTACTCATTGCCCCCACCTGACCTTATCTCTTATTTCTTTCTTTCTTTCTTTTTTTTTTTTTTTTTGGAGATGGAGTTTCACTCTTGTCGCCCAGGCTGGAGTGCAATGGCATGATCTAGGCTCACTGGAACCTCCACCTCCCGGGTTCAAGCAATTCTCCTGCCTTAGCCTCTGGAGTAACTGGGATTACAGGCACCTGCCACCACGCCTGGCTAATTTTTGTATTTTTAGTAGATACGGGGTTTCACCACGTTGGCCAGGTTGGTCTCAAACTCCTAACCTCAGGTGATCCACCTACCTCAGCCTCCCAGAGTGCTGGGATTACAGACGTGATCCACAGCGCCCAGCCCCCTCTTATTGATTTCTTTCTGGATTAGTCCATGACAGCTACTGGTTGTAGTGTCAGTCAGTGCTGAGTTCTCCTGTCTTCGGTCGCTTGCACTTGATCGAGAGGTCCACGTGGCTTCTCCTTTATTTCTTGTAGAACTTACTAAACCATAATCTTCTCAGTGAGACATTCACTGGCTACCTTATCCAAAATTGCAAGCTCTCCTGCCACTCTCCTTCCTTTACCTGCTAGATTTTTCTTCCTTAGCACTTATTAATACACTATTTTGCCTATTTCTTTAATTGTATTATCTATCTCCCCATCAAGAATGTAAACTCCATAAAGACATGGATTTTCATCTGTTTCATTCGCTGCTATATCTCTTATATTTAAGAGAATATGCAACACTCAACAAATATTTTTTAGATGGATGGATAGACAGATGGATTCTTCTGTTCTTCAGGTATTATTTCTATTTTTTTTTTTTTTTTTTTTTTTTTTTTTTTTTTTTTGAGATGGAGTCTCAGTCTGCTGCCCAGGCTGGATGGAGTGCAATGGCGTGATCTCAGCTCACTGCAACTTCTGCCTCCCAGGTTCAAGCAATTCTCCTGCCTCAGCCACCCAAGTAGCTGAGATTACAGGCACCCATCACCATGCCCAGCTAATTTTTGTATTTTTAGTAGAAACAAGGTTTCACCATGTTGGCCAGGCTGGTCTTGAACTCCTGACCACAGGTGATCCGCCCGCCTCAGCCTCCCAAAGTGCTGGGATTACAGGCGTGAACCACGGCGCCCAGCCTATTTGTTTAATAATTTCTTCATCTTCATTTTCTTCAATTTCTCTTTCTGGAATTACTATGTCAGAAATTAGATTTCTGGGCTAGATCCTCTAAGCTTATACTTACCTATTATTTTTCAATGTCCATGTCTCTTATCCTTAGTATCTATTTTTTAATTTCAGTAGCATATTTTTACCTTAGGACATTTCTTCATTTTCTATTTTTCATAGCAAATTTTGTGGGAGGTTTCCTTTGAAAATATTAGTTAGAAGTTATTGATGCTTTCTCTGATTCTCAGCATTATGTCTGAAATTTTAGGATCATTTTGTCTGTTTACTATAATCTCTATTTTTTATTTTG
Organism: Rhinopithecus bieti; assembly: GCF_001698545.2. Lineage (NCBI taxonomy): Eukaryota > Metazoa > Chordata > Mammalia > Primates > Cercopithecidae > Rhinopithecus > Rhinopithecus bieti. The sequence goes on along the minus strand of NW_016803481.1, from coordinate 4,993,051 downwards.
AGGGTGATCCTCACTTAGCCTTTAAGAATGAGACATTGAAAATCGATTGGAAACTGTTCCTGGGAAAAGCTTGTTGACTTCTGGGCTTTGTTACCTGGTGGTTGGGAGAGAAATCAGCCATTTCATTAGAAGACATCCAAATGTTAGTGTCTTCTCTCTGGGACTGTTTCTTTTCTCTAGAGAAGAATCCTTGCATTCTTCTCTTGTTCCTGTGTTCCTGAAGTGAGGCAAGAAAAGAAATCCAAGGAGCACATCTCAACCATTATCAACTTTACTCAATCCACCTGCTTTCTGCCATCACTGTCTCCGATTCTTAAGTATCTATCGACCAGTTTCTCTCGAGAACTTCTCTTTCTTGCCTGATGGTGGGACCAGCTGAGAGTGAGCAGGGGTAGAAGACCTGAATGTCTAATAACTCTGTTTTCAGCTTTTCAGCCAAGTCTCCTGTTTTCATTCCCTCCTCTTGCCCCTCACGCCTGCCTTCTTTGGTGAATCTCTCATTGATTCTCTGAAGCAAATCAGTTCTGCAAGCACTTTAGGGTACAGTTTCTTTTGCTCAGTGAAATCGATTGCCATTCATTCATCTACTTCCCTTCTTCCAAAACTCTACTGCAATATTTTGCTTCCTCCTGCCTTTCTTAGAAGCTCTTTTCCTTTGTCTTTTCATTCCTCATCTATCATTTTAGATGAGTTTTGGGTGGCAGAGATGAAAAATTCTTGTTGCTAATCTATCATTTTAAACTACAGTACTGTGTAGGCAAGATTTAAAATCTGGAACCCTGTATACAAGAGACCCTAAGAGTTAGGCAGTAATACTATTACTGAAGGTGAATCTTCATCCTTCTACAACCCTTAAGGATTAAAGGTTCTCTTGTAAAAAGGAGGGGGGAAATATGTCAGAGGCTTTTGAACTGAAGAGGCTCCATCTTGAATAGGGGCTAGGCAAAATGAGGATGAGATCTACTGGGCTGCATTCCTAAGGTCAGGCATCCTTAGCCACAGGATAAGATAGGAGGTCAGCAGGACTGGTATCACAAGATATAGGTCATAAAGACCCTGCTGATAAAACAGGATATGGCAAAGAAGCCAGCCAAAACCCACCTAAACCAAGATGGTGAAAAAGCAATCTCTGGCCGTCCTCACTGCTCATTATGCCCTAATTATAATGCATTAGCATGCTAAAAGACTTTCCCACCAGCACCATGACAGTTGACAAGTGCCATGGCAATGTCCAGAAGTAACCATATGTAGTCTAAAAAGGAGAGGAACTCTCAGTTCTGGGAATTGTCCACCCATTTCCTGGAAAACTCATGAATAACCCACTCCTTATTTAGTATATGATGAAATTGTTTAGATGGTTTAGATGGGAAAGAGAAGGTTGTACTTTTCCCAATTTAACCATTTCTGTCTCTGTGCTTACAAGAATAATTTTTTTACATTCACTAAAGTGTCATTTAAATAAGATGGGCAAGATGATCTCCAGGTACTAAATTATGAATGAGAACTTTTTCTTCTAGAAGGAAATTAAATGAATAGCAAATCGTCCTATTATTCAATTTTAAATGACTTTAATTTCTTAACACCCACTGGAAAGAAAATAGCCAGTGTTAGAATGTGTAATTGCTTATAATAGTAACAATAAAGATTTTATTTGCAATCTTATTATTCAGCGAGAAGGTTACTAAGCAATTCACCAGAGTGTGGGCCAAGGATTATAAAATTTCATTTACACACAAATGATAAAATATGCTGCCATGGTGAAGGTCTGGTCAAAACAGGATAATGTTCCAGCTCATTTTAAATTTATCAGTGCAATTATTGTCTGATATAAAGAAAGCAACGTGATTCTCATAATCCATGAACCTTCTGGAAAAAATGCAAAGAATAGCTGAAAACTAAAAATTCTTAACTACTCTTTCTCAAACTTGCACTTTGATACTACCTGTAAAGTTTTTAAATATGCTGATGCACTAGTCCTTCCCCAGAGATGCCAATGCAATCAGTATGGAGTGCAGTAAGGGAACTAGAACTTTTTATATTTGTATTTTATTTATTTATTTTTAGAGTCAGGCTCTTGCTCTGTTGCCCAGTCTGGAGTGCAGCGGTGCAATCATAGCTCACTGCAAACTTGAACTGGACTCAAGGGATCTTCCCATCTAAGCCTCCCGAGTAGCTGGGACTACACATGTGCGCCACCACGCCCAGCTCATTTTTGTATTTTTTGTAGAGATAGGATCTAGCTATGTTGCACAAGCTGGTCTCGAACTCAAGCAATCCTCCCACTACAGCCTCCCAAGGCACTGGGATTACAAGCATAAGCCCCTGCGCCCGGCCTCGGAATTGAAATTCTTAAAGCTCCCCAGGTGATTCTAATATGCTTCAAGTTGGAGAAATTTATTCAGGTGACACATCCTTCTGCGCAAAGACTACAGTAAAAGTGAAGCTTATTTATCAACAAGGGTTTTGCTTTAAAGATATTGTATTGGTGTGTCTAAAGACTAATGAAGAAATAGAAATATAGAAAGATATATAGAAATAAAATAGAAATAGAACACTTAATAACATCATAGGCAGCAGCATATTATCTATTACTATAATAGTATTATATTTTATATAGTATCTATTAACAAATAACTGAAATATAAAAGAAATCAAAATAAACATAATCTCAGAGTTTATAAAGACTTACATTCAAATAAACTTATCAGAGTTATATTAGTACATAATGAAATGCATTGTTTCCAGAGAAAGTTCAGTGGTGTTTTAAAGAATACCAATTCCACTGTGCGTATACCAAAAGGAATATAAATCATTCTAATATAAAGATACATACATGTTATGTTCATTGGAGCACTATTCACAATAGCAAAGACATGGAATAGGCCGGGCGCGATGGCTCACGCCTGTAATCCCAGCACTTTGGGAGGCCGAGGCGGGCAGATCACGAGGTCAGGAGATCGAGACCATCCTGACTAACAGGGTGAAACCCTGCCTCTACTAAAAAATACGAAAAATGAGCCGGGCTTCGTGGCGGGTGCCTGTAGTCCCAGCTACTCAGGAGGCTGAGGTGGGAGAATGGCGTGATCTTGGGAGGCAGAGTTTGCAGTGAGCTGAGATTGTGCCACTGCACTCCAGCCTGGGCGATAGAGGGAGACTCCATCTCAAAAAAAAAAAAAAAAAAAAAAAAAAAAACATGTGGAATAAACCCAAATGCCTGTCAATGATAGACCAGATAAAGAATATGTGAGTACATATACACCATGGAATACCATGCAGCCATAAAAAGGAGTGAGATCATGTCCTTTGCAGGGACATGGATGGAGCTGGAAGTCATTATCCTCAGCAAAGTAATACAGGAACAGAAAACCAAACACTGCATGTTCTCACTTGTAAGTGGTAACTGAACAATGAGAACACATGGACCCAGCGAGTGGGGAACAACACACACTGGAGCTTGTCAGTGGGGCAGGGGAAGGGGGAGCATCAGGATACATAGCTAATACACGTGGGGCTTAATGCCTAGGTGATGGGTTGATAGGTACACAAACCACCATGGCACAGGTTTACAAATCTGCACATCCCGCACTTGGGTCCTGGAACTTAAAATAAATAAAAATTTTAGAAAAAAGAGTACTAATGCCATCCCATCATAAAATCAGACTGTAGCCAGGTAATGCAGGTGGTTTGGATACAAGCAGAGGCAACAGATTTAGTTTCTATTTAAATCTGAATTAGCCTCATTGCATTTCATGGAGTCAAACTATTATATAGATGTTAGCAAATGATCCCAGAAATGCATGGATTTGATCACAAAGGAAATCAAATTTAAATCAACTACTACCAGTGAGAAAACAGCTCACTGGCATCAAACTTCATGTGTCCATTCACAAAGCATTTCTTGAATACTTGCAAATCAATGAGCTTTGCAAAATGGAAGAATAAGGATTCCAATTCTGTCTGTGAAGCTTTATTACTTAAAAAGAGTCTAAAGCAAGTATCAGCAAATTATAATATTTGTTCAGTATGGCTGACAAATATGTTTGCTATATTATTCTTCACACTTCTCATATATATTTGAAATACTTCACTTAAGAAAAGTTGAATTTGGCCCAGGTACGGTAGTTCATGCCTGTAATCCCAACACTTCAGGAGACTGAGGCAGGTGGATCACCTGAGATCTGTAGTTCGAGACCAGCCTGGCCAACATGGTGAAACCCCATCTCTACTAAAAATACAAAAAAAATTAGTCGGGCATGGTGGCGGGTACCTGTAATCCCAGCTACTTCAGAGGCTGAGGCAGGACAATCGCTTGAACCCGGAAAGTAGAGGTTGCAGTGAGCCAAGACTGCGCCATTGCATTCCAGCCTGGGCAACAGAGCAAAACTCCATCTCAAAAAAATAAATAAATAAAAAAGAAAAGTTGAATTTGAGGAAATCTACAATCAAGGAGACAAAAGAGCTTATGAACAACAATAACATAAATTTGAAGGTAATAGGGTGGTACATGGTACAGGGTAGTAACATATTTCTCACTCTTTCAACAGTTCAAACAGTTGAGTAGGCAACTCTATATGATGGTATAGAGACCCAGGTTCTGTCATCTCATGGCTCTGCCATTTCCTACAACCTCTTGGTGCATCACTGGACCTTCAGCATCCAGCTGGCATTCTGGGGAACAGAGTGGAAGGTCGCACAGAAGATGTTTTATGAGCCAGACTGAGGACTCATATACATCACATCTGCTCACATTCTATTGTCTAGGACCCAGTCACGTGACTGCCCCTCCATGGAGACTGGGAAATGCGGTTCAGCCCTTTGTCCAGGAAGAACAAGAAAAGGGTTAGGTGAGCATCTCACCGGTCTCTGTTGGTGGTGATTGCATAAGAAAGCAGATAAAGTGCTGAGGTAGCTCAAAGGAAAGAAACACTGCTTTTGGCAAAAGGGATTATGAAAAACCTCACAGGAAAAGTGACTTCTGAATTGGAACTTGAAAGATTTGTAGGACTTAGAAGTGCAGAGATAAATTTTATTTGGGGTGGGGTTATAAACTATGTACAAAGGTAGGAGGGTAGAAAAGTAAAAGTTCATGCAGGGAGCAGAGAACAAAAAGGGGACAGCAGAGTACAGATAGGCTGGGCTGATACTCAGCTGTTACATACAAGAAGGCTATGCAGGTCGCTCAGAGAATGAGATGCTTCTGAACTATTTGTCACCAAAAGTCACCAGCCCCAGCTCTTGAGCACCCACATGGCCATCCCAGCTGCCACTTGGATATCCTGAGCTTCTCCCACTGTCCAAGGAGATGCCCCCAACACAGCAGACTCCTGCAGGACCCTGCTCCAGCGCTGTGGTCATGTTAATTTTGATTGTTAGTGTCTGCATTTTACTGGCTGTTACATATTTTTCACATTATTTCTGAACACAAGACTATAAGTAGAACTAATGGCAGAATTTGGAGAGGTCGACTGGAGCTGTTCACAGTGTCCTCAAATGCCACACCATGAAGTTTGGATTTTACTCATTAACAGGGAAGTGAGTGTTCATCACAGATCTTTTCTGAGTAGGCAAGTAATATGATCAGAGCTCTGTTTAGAAAGATGATTCTGACAGCAGCTAATTTAGGATGATATGAAGAGAGAGAAAGTAGGTTACAAAGATTAAGTGATCTTTGTAAATGAATGACACCAGGTTATTAAAACAGCAAGGAGGCTCCATCTAATTAGTTACTACAGTTACTAAGGAAAATGTAATTTGCCAACAAATTACATCAGACCTGACCTCATTACTTTGTTCTAATAATCAGTGTTTATAACTGTAGTAGCTATTGCTGTATCTGTAAGAGTGGACATATTGACCGGGTGCGGTGGCCCATTCCTGTAATCCCAGCACTTCGGGAGGCCAAGGCAGGCGAATCACCTGATGTCTGGAGTTCGAGACCAGCCTAGCCAACCTGGTGAAACCACGTCTCTACTAAAAGTACAAAACTTAGCCGGGTATGATGGCAGGTGCCTGTAATCCCAGCTACTTGGGAGGCTGAGGCAGGAGAATCTCTTGAACCAGGGAGATGGAGGTTGCAGTGAGCCGAGATCACACTATTACACTCCAGCCTGGGGAACAAGAGTGAGACTTCATCTCAAAAAAAGAGTGGACATGTTATTCTGATACATGTCTGAGGGTGAGGGCTCTAGTGCCATGATTCACAGAGCATCATTGGATAACCATCCTTCATACTGTACCTCAATTATCTCTGTAAGGGCAAAAATCTACTGGTTCTATTATTTAAGGAAAATATCTGGAATTTTCCCATCCTTATATTTTCCGCTGCTTTAATTCCCTACATACACATACACACACACACGAGCAAGTGCACACACATGCACACACAGAGACACACATATACACACGAGCAAGTACATACATACAACCATATGCATATAGATGCATACCCACACATGCATGCAGGCACCCACCAGGACAGTGGCATCTATGAGGGATCCTATGCCTGCCTCAGCGTGTTGATGAGAACCTACTTGCTTGCTCCATCTTTGCCAGCTCCATATCCTAGATAGACATGATTTCCATTCTTTTCTTTCTAGCTTTCAGACTGTTTTTCTTTGACTTAAAAATCAAAGCCAGGTTTTCCTTACCATGTAAGTGTATAGTACTTCCTACGGAGGCCACAGTTCATCCCACTCACCTCAGACCTGATCCTTCCCTTCCCACCTCTCCCACCCAGGCTCTTGGAATGAATGGTGTTTGTCCTGCCCATTTTTGGGCTCCAGCTCCATCTCCATCCCATCTGAGCACAGAAGCTTCTGTCTCCATGGAGTTGGAGTGCACCACCCTATCAGCACATGGATGCATTCACCAACCTGGAAGCTTTTCAAACTCCATCTTTTTTTTTTTTTTGGAGGTACCATTACATAGGCATGATTGATTAAATCATTGGCCATTGGTGATTAGCTCAATTTCCAAACCCTTTTTTCTCCCTAGAGGTCTGGAGTTTCAGCTGAAAGTTCCAACCCTCTTATCATAGCTTGGTCCTTCTGGCAACCAGCCCCTACCCTGAAGCTATCTAGGGTTCTACTTTTTGATCTAAGAGTAGCCTCATTAGATCAAAAGATGGTCGTATCATCCAGAATATTCCAAGGGATTTGGGAGCTGTGTGCCAGGAACCAGGGATAAACACAAAATACTTATTTATCATATATACTGTCCTAACATCAATTAGTGCAGGAAAATCATCTCTCCATTATCATTTCAAAATGTGCACTGAAGTCATAACTGTGCTAATTTTAACAAGACCAATCCCTGGTATATTAGTCCACTTTCATGCAGCTAATAAAGACATACCTGAGACTGGAAGAAAAAGAGGTTTAATTGGACATACAGTTCCATGTGGCTGGGGAGTCCTCAGAATCATGACAGGAGGCAAAAGGCACTTCTTACATGGCAGCGGCAAGAGAAAAATGAGGAAGAAGCAAAAGCAGAAGCCCCTGATAAACCCATCAGATCTCATGAGACTTATTCACTATCATGAGAATAGCATGGGAAAGACCAGCCCCCATGATTCAATTACCTCCCCCAGGACCCTTCCACAACACGTGTGAATTCTGGGAGATACAATTCAAGTCAAGATTTGGATGGGAACACAGCCAAACCTTATCATCTGAACAAAATAGTACTGTATTAGTCTGAGTCAAGTCAGGAAATTAGAAGCCACATTAGGCTTTTCAAATAGAGGGCATTTAATACAGGCAATTGGTTATATGGTGTTGGAAGGCTGAGGCAACACAGATATGAATAACTGCAGGAAGCAGCTCCCACCCCAGGTTGGAGGAACAAAGTGAAGAGAATTACGACAACTTAGGGACTTGAAGGGTAGGTGGTTAGATTTCTGGTTAGATTGGTCAGTGCTTAGATTTCTGAGGGGGTGCATTGCACAGCTGCTGCAAGAAAACTTTTGAATGGTGGGACCACATGGCAGGTTCCAGAAGTACTGAAAGAAGCTGGGACCCTGGCATGCGCTGCTGGCAGGATGCTAAAGGGAGCTAGAAACAGGATGTCTCCCCTCCTCCTGCTTTCCTGCCTGCCACTGGAGCTTTACTTGGTGACATGTTACCATGTAACAGGACACCAGACAAAACAGAGTCCAGGATATCTAGTTTGCACAGTCCAACCCTAACCAAGACAAATGGCTGCCACATGAATACAAAATGAGGTGAGGCTCGACTCAAGGTGGCTGATTGGAATGGTCATATTTTAAACACTGGGAGGCAAGAACCCCAGATGATAATGGCCAACATACCCTTTAATATTTACAAGTAGTGCCAGGCACGGTGGCTCATGCCTGTAATCCCAGCACTTTGGGAGGCCGAGGTGTGCGAATCACCTGAAGTCCGGAGATCAAGACCAACTTGGCCAACATGGTGAAACGCCATCTCTACTAAAAATACAAAATTTACCTGGGCGTGGTGGTGGGTGCCTGTAATCCCAGCTACTCAGGAGGCTGAGACAGAATTGCTTGAACTTGGGAGATGGAAGTTGCAGTGAGCTGAGATCACACCATTGCGCTCCAGCCTATGCACAGAGCAAGACTCCATCTCAAAAAATAAATAAATACATAAATAAATCATAATTTGGCTTCCCAGCTGTTGTTTTCTATTTGACTATTATGATTTTTTAACCTAGCATGGAAGCCAATTTGTATTTTAAAAAATCTATGTTTGGACATATTTTCTTATGTCTTTGTTAGTGATGGCAAGGTAAAATTATTTCAGGCTATGAAACTAAATATGAAATTTTTTTGCAACACTGAATATATTCATGGAAAATATGTAATTTCAGTTACTATGTTAGAATATCAGAAATGCTATTTCCAGTTTAATTCTTTGTTTCATAAATGTGCAAAACCTTTCTACAGCAACCCATTGTTTCAAAGACTGTTCTGATGCAAAGATTTTGAAACACGTGAAAAAAAAGATACTTTGCATCTTGGCTATAACACAAATGTTAGCTCCCAAAGTTTCTACATTAAAAGAAAAAAAGTCAATGTAGTGTTCAGATTCTGGTTTTCCTTTTTTTTTTTTTATGGATCATAACATTTTATATAGCACATACATTAGCTGTGCCTTTAAGGGCAAACACGCTTCAATGATCTTCCCCGAGATTTTGCTGTCATTACTTAATTACAGTTTCATTTAATAAGATGTTCCTCCAGGATGAGTTTCCCAGTGATTTTATCACATCCAATTACACTACTGAAGGTTCATAATGAATAAGGTCTCACAGAGTCAGAAAAACATTTGTTATTGGTAAATGAACACTAGAATGTCATGAAAGACAACAATGGAATAATTTCTCAACAAGTCAAGTGACCACAAGGAAGCCAATGGACCAGCAGAGGGAAAATGCTTCCGAAAAATAAATGTTGGGACCAGGTGCTGTGGCTCATGCCTGTAATTCCAGCACTTTGGGAGGCCAGGGCGGGCAGATCACCTGAGGTCAGGAGTTTGAGACCAGCCTGGCCAACATGGTAAAACCCTATCTCTACTAAAAACACAAAAATTAGCCAGGCATGGTGGTGCACACCTATAATCCCAGCTACTTGGGAGGCTGAGACAGGAGAATCGCTTGGATCTGGGAGGCGGAGTCTGCAGTGAGCCAAGATCACTCCACTGCACTCCAGCCTAGGTGACAGAATGAGACTCTGTCTTAATAATAATAACATGTTGGGTAAGGATGGCTTCTGTGCTGTTCCTCTGTATGAGTCAGCTTGGGCTGTCATAACAAAATACCACAGAAATTTTCTCCAAAAGGAGGCTAGAAAGTCCAAGATCAAGATTTAAACAGGGTTCAGTTTCTGGTGAAGGCTGTCTTCTTGGCCTGCAGGTGACCCTGCCCTCTCCTGGCCCTTCCTCTGAGCATGGATGGACTGGGTAAGCTCTGGCATCTTTTTCCTATAAGGGCATCAGACTTATTGGATTACAGCCCCATCCTTACAACCTAATTTAACCTTTATCATCTCCTCGTGGGCCCCATCTCCAAATACAGTCACTGATATGGTTTGCATCTGTGTCCCCACCCAAATCTCATGTTCAACTGTAATCCTCAATGTTGGAGGTGGGGCCTGGTGAGAGGTGATTGGATCATGGGGGTGGATCCTTCATCAATGGTTTAACAGCATCCTCAGTGCCATTCTCATAGTGAGTTCTCACAAAAATCTGGTTGTTTAAAAGAGTGCAGCACCTCCCCGACCCTTTCCTCCTACTCCAGCCATGTAAGAGGTGCCTGCTTCCTCTTTGCCTTCCACCATGATTGTCAATTTCCTGAGGCTTCCCCAGAAGCAGACACTGCTATGCTTCCTGTACAGCATGCGGAATCATGAGTCAATTAAACCTCTTTTCTTATAAATTACCCAGTCTCAAGTATAGAGACTTTATGGCAATGTGAGAACTGACTAACACAGTCACATTTGTGTTAGGGTTTCAACATAAGAATTTGAGGAAGACACACACATCCAGATCATAGCTCCCTTCCTCCTGAACAGTAATTTCCAATGGAGTCAACAAATAGGTTAAAGTAAAAAATAGGCCAAACTGTCAAGCAAATTAATCCACTAGAAGTTACTCCAAGCTACTGGATAAAGGTCAGAACAAAAATCAGAATCCAGGCAGGACATGGTGGTTCACACCCATAATCCCAGCACTTTGGGAGGCTGAGGCAGGACAATCACTTGACACCAGGAGCTCAAGACCAGGCTGGGAAACACGGTGATAGGCCATCTCTACAAAAAATTGTTTAAAAATTTTTTAAATGAGCCAGGCACAGTGGTATGCACCTGGGGTCCCAGCAACTCAGAAGGCTGAGGAGGGAGGATCACTTGAGCCCACGAGCTCGAGGTTGCAGTGAACTATGACCACTCCACTGCCCTACAGCCTGGGTGACAGAGCAAGACTCCGTCTCTAAAACAAAGAAATTAAAATTTAAAAAATCAGAGTCCAAGAAAGAATTAGAGGACACACGGACACACACACACACACACACACACACACACACACACAAACAGATGTTAAGCAGGAGACTGTTGGGACAACTAAGTTCAAGCTCACTACCTGTTTGAAAATTAATAAAGTCAAAGGGAAAATCCACCAAGAGGGGCAAGAATGAGGCTTAAACATCCACCACCACCGACCCCTGTTGTTCCCTGGAAGACCTGACAAGTTCTTGCCACGCTGTTGGGCCCTGTGCTCTCAGCTTCCTGTGTCAACTCCTTGGCAGCCAAATTAGTCTCCACACCCCTCAGCCCAATGAGACTCTCAACCTCATTCTAAAGTCATGTCTCCCTGGTGCCCCTTCTGTTGTGTCACAAAAGTCAAGTACATTTTGGAAATAATGTACAGGGAGCATTCTGAGCTGCCTGGCTCCTTCAGGTCCCCTTCAGAGTCAAAAACCTAGCTTAAACCTTACTGCCACCCTCCCTTCCATACTGCCCAGGGAGACATTGATTGATGATTGATTGATTGATTGATTGACTACTCATCATCTGAACCCCCTTTCTGTATCTGAGGACTCTCATTATGTGACTTTTGGTGGTTGGTCAGATGCCATCTCACCTTGGAAACCCAAAATTTGGATAGTTGCTTTCTCAGACCCTGGCAGCTGTAACTTGGGCCTGGGACGAGGCCTCAGCCAATCAGATACCCTCACTGGGAATTTGCTCTGGATTAAGTGATGCAAGCCATCAGGGAATTCTCAAGAAGTTTCCCTGGTGGCAGTGTCAGCAGCAACCTGGAAATGGCATTTAGCTTCTCCTGGCTATAACAGTGCTGGGCCCAGGTTCATACTCCACAAAAGCAGTGGAGATACTCCAGCCAGACTCTCCCTGCGGCATCCTCAAGGGCCCTGACCTCTGGTCTCCTTTGACTATTGTATGATTTCTGTTTTCTCCAGCTCCCTGTCCTTTCTGTAAGTTTTCTGATACCCTTCTAATAAATTCCATTTCTGCTTAAACTAACCAGAAATGACCTCTATCTGCAACTAAGAAGCCTCAATATCACACCTTCCCTGGCCCTGAGCCTTGAAATTGAAGCAAAATTCTAGGCCAGAAGAATCTTTGAGAATTGAACATAACAATCATTGAGTAATAAAGCTGGACACAAACTTAATTTGGAACCAATTGAAATACAAATGCAAAATAAGCCACAAGCAATTCTTTTTCTTTTGTTCCTGAGGCTTTGTGAAGGTTGTGAGGACTTTTCAACAGCAGACTTAAGACATTCCCTGAATCAGAATCTGCTTGGTTAGGAATAGAATATCTTTTTGATTTGCTTGGCTAGTTCTTGAAGCCAACTCTGTGCAGTGTCTTGCAGAGGCCAAACAACTTTAAAACTTAGATTTCGTCTAGAGTGCAAAGCTTAGCCAAGTTTTGAGAAGTAATTTATTCTCGGTCTCATGTGTTCCATCAAGTAGAAGCCCAAGGGTCCCTTTCATATTGAGTGTGTCAGGGACAAGTGGGCTTTGGTGGATTCCAAAAAACAAAGACATTTTGGGAATAATTTTGGAGGGGAACATTCAAAACTTTCTAGCACCACAGGGCCTAATTTGCTCCTATATTGAATTTCAGCAATCCTAATTTTGAGAGTTTTACAACACCTGCTGGTGAAGCGATCCAACTTTTTCTAACTGAATTGATAAGTAGGTAAGAAATAACGTAACCCCGAGGGTTGGGTAATCAGAAAACTCAGGAAAAAAAAGATGAATTGCTCTTTCTCTCAGAGATAAACCCACACAAAACAGCATGAGATGTCTACATGTTCACACAAACTAATTAGAGTTCCTTGGCCTTACCTCATTAGGCTAAATTCATCTGAACTAAACATGTGCAGAGACTCCTACAGTCAATGCACTTCAAATAATACAGGATATGAGGCTGGTGTAATTGCCAACTTAGCAGAGGGGACTCTCTTTGCAAAGAGTGTGGAATACTGGTTATGCAAATTCATGTATTTCTTGCCTAATGTAACCGCTAATTAGATGAAGGGGTTAGACCCAAAGGCAAATATAAAAAGAATTGCATTGCAGGTTGTGAGCTGATCACAGTGGACAAATCAGTGCTGATTACTTTGATTACAAACATAAATGATTAAACCAGAATTCTGTTTCCAACTACCCAAGCCTTCAACACTTCCTTTTAGTTGAAGTTTTACTTTTCATTTATTTTGTATAATAACAAAATTCAAAACTTGTAAGCTCAGGGGGTTCTGGAGGCCAACGCTATATTACATTGGCTATTTGATATTGAGGATCTGATATATCTGATTTGTCTTTGATGTTTCTCCTCTACTTTGCATTATTCCTTTTTTCTACTGCCTGAAACAAAATTTCCTGTTAGGTAACCTGAGGAAAACCACAGCTGTTGGGCTCTGCTCTTAATTTAGACTCTGTTCAGGTTTCTGTCTACAGGGTGGGCATTTGTCACAGTGGGAAGCACATAAAGAGATTCTGGCGGGGACAAGACTGCACCTCAGAATCAAGGTCTCCTTGGCGTTTGTCGCAATTTGCTCTGCGGTGGGCAGGGTATATGCTGCTGCATGGCGACATTCTTGTGAACACAGGGACACTAGTGAGGGGAGGGACATGGCAGCAGAAGCAGAGGAATCTTGAGGAGAAACAGAGGCAATGAGCAAGTCCAAGCAGGGCTGCAGCCTATTCAGCCCTAATTCTAGGCCAGCACCAAGTCAGCTGACCAGCCAGGGGCTGGGAGTGGGGTAAGGGGGAAAGGAGGGAGTTTGGGAGGAGGTCCCAACTTTTCAAGTGAAGGCAGAAATCATTAGAACATCAGGCAGAGTCCAGGTCATTGCAAGAATTATGTCTACAAGTCAAGGGAGGGCAAGAAGCAAGGTTAAGACCTGCAAATGACTCTGGAAGAGACCAAGGAGAACCCCAGACCCCTGCTCTTAGGTACAGTGCAAGGCAGTACCTACTCCACTCTCAAGTCAACCTGGCCCCGGTACCTTCAGGAAGTCCCCCCCAACTCTGAGCACCTCACCCAACAGGACCTGGTGACAAGCTGGCCTCCATAGAAAGTGATACTGTGAGGGAAAGTGTGGTCTGAAACATGGCAGCTTTATGGAGACTTTGCCTTATAGCTCAGCACAGCACAAAGCAAATATTTTCAACAAGCAAGCGATATTGTTATATACTGGCCTTTCAGACACTAGGTTTTGGGGTTGGTTTGTTTGTTGGCTTGCTTGTTCATTGGTTTTGTCTTTTTGCTACATAGAACATAACAATATATTGGGCAGGATTTGGGGTAGCAAGTGACAGATATCAAATCTGGCTAACTTGAGCAGGAAGAGTAATGTTTTAAAAGGGTAATAGCTAGCTCATAGAATTACTAGGAAATCTAGAGAGCCAGACCAGAAACAGTACCCGAAAACCCACAGCAGAACTGGTTCCCAACTCTGAGTTAGCAGTCCTTTCTCCTTCATTCTTCATCCACTTATCCCCAGATGCCACAGGCTACACTCCTATCACTGCTACCATGGAATCTTCATCTTATTGCATCCAGTAACCAGCAGTCCCGTGGCCACTGCTGCAGTGGGGAGATGGTCTTGCTGCAGCCATTGTCACCACCAGAGGATTCACTGCAGTACTTGCTTCTATGTGTTCCCAGATCCTGATTCAAAATCAAGGAGTGTGTGAGGTTGGCAAAGCCCAGGTTGCATGATCATGGCCTCACTGCAAGAGAGGGTGGGAAAGTGAATACCTGCCGATCTTTGCTTCCACCATGGTAGGTGAACTCACTCCCACCACAACACTCATAAGGCAGAGAGTTCTGCACACTGGAGACACTGGAATGGAACTCAATCAATGGGCAACCGAAGAGAATGACCAACATCTACTGCAGACATCTATTACATCTGTAACAGTCAGAGTGGAGTGAGGCCCCATCAGGGGCTGACAGTGCTGGGTCTTTCACCTCTAGCTCACCTGGTCTTACTCTTCCTGTTCCATAGTTATCCCCCTGCCCAGCTGCCTACTGGGGCTTCTCAGTGTTCATGTCATCTTTGATCTTATCTGCCCACTACCTAGTTCCTGATCTGTCACTCCCTCTTATCTCTAGAATCTGGCTTTAGCTTCCTTTCCCGGTTGCTAAAAACATTTCTGAGTCTCAGGTTCTGGCCTCTTGTGTTGTCCGATAACATGTTCTGTACCTTAGAACTGTAGCTCTGTGAAGTTCCATTATAGTAAGACCCTATAAGTAATTGAGTTCCCACAGATGGAACTATGGTATATGTGGTTCATACCAAACCCTGTGCCTCAACAGACTGCATTAAGCCAGCTACACTGTGCCATTTAAGAGACATTTTTGCTGACTTGCAATAATCAGCTCTCCAACCAACCATCCGCCTCAAACATGTCTGAATTTTCAATAGGTACATTAAAACATTACTTTAAAATACTTCCGTTGAGCACTCTTTTACAGCAATTGCCAAAAATCTGACAAGAAGTTTGAGGGAAGAAAAAGTGGCCACATCCGCACCTCTGCAATGAAGTCTTGTGTTCCCTGATACAGCCCCTTATTTGACATATTTGCAAGCAGAGCCTCAGCCTGCAGTGGCTGAATATCTTCAACCATGAAAATACTAAGGACACACCTCAGAACACTGTTAGAAGAGATCATTCAAGAATGTTTGGCAAGACTTTATTTATTTTTTTTTTTTGAGACGGAGTCTCGCTGTGTTGCCCAGGCTGGAGTGCAGTGGCGCGATCTTGGCTCACTACAAGCTCCACCTCCCGGGTTCAGGCCATTCTCCTGCCTCAGCCTCCCAAGTAGCTGGGACTACAGGTGCCCACCACCACACCCGGCTAATTTTTTTTTGTATTTTTTAGTAGAGAGGGGGTTTCACCGTGTTAGCCAGGATGGTCTTGATCTCCTGACGTCGTAATCTGCCCGCCTTGGCCTCCCGAAGTGTCGGGATTACAGGCGTGAGCCACCGCGCCTGGCCATTGGCAAGACTTTTTGCAAAGCAAAATGCTGAGTAAATAGTCTGGGATTCATGTTGCCATTCAGAAGGCAAACAGACAGAGGAGGAACCATCACATCAGGACCAGTCATGTTCTTTTCATCAAGAATCAAATCCGATATGGAATACACAATGCAGCAGTACTGCCTTCTGAACGGTACCAGAGGTAAGCAAGGAGTTGGACTACTGGGAAGCAAAAACAGGAAAAGAACCAAAACCAGGATAGAGATTTGTTCTCTGGTCACAAGTAACTGATAAAACCTCTCTAGGGCGATTTTATACAGCTGTCTTCTTCATCTACCCTGACTGCAACAAAACTCTGCACTGTGAACTTGGAAGTCTGTTTCCTAGTGTGTTAACCTTTGTAAGCTACTGTTTCTGATGCTCTCAAGCACAGCCACTACGGAATTTAAGAAATCTGCATGGTATGATCATCTGTATTTCCAGTGCTTTGCAGTCTGCAAAACTCTGCAAAATTCAAACTTTGCAGTCTGAATCTCAGAGAAGCTCAGTGGATAAGCTGAGGAGATAAGGGGACAGGAATGAAAGCACAGACACAAGGTCCCTCACTTTCCCAAGATATCACAGAGTCAGAGGTAGTCAGTTGAGATCCCCTAATTCCTACTTCATGACTGTGTCCTCCTGCTTCCCTCCTCATTTCAAGTAAAATATGTTATCTCCTCCAAGGGGTTCAGAAAACAGATTTTCCTCCCTTGCCTTTCAAGGAGACCTTGGCTGCTTTTATCTACTCAGCATCTCTTCTTTTCTTTGGAGAACTAACACTTCCCTATGTTTGATGGTTCTGATGTCACTGTCATCAAAGGCTGTCCCATCCCAGAGCCTCCCTCCCCACTTGGTGTATTCCAAATAGGTAACATACAACTGAAAACTGGGATATGAAAGGCTTTCTGCTACTCCCAAAAGAAAGAACTGGCTTGCTTCTGCTTTCAAGATCTTCAAACATCCCTGGTGCTGTCCTTCTTAAGGCTGGAAATTCATATTATGCTGTAGTTTGCTAGCCTATGCCAACCTAACTCATTCAACTCCGTCATTGCCATTAATCAACCACATTGGGAGATGGGAAAGCCTTGGTTTTTAAGTCCTAGAAAAGCAAACAAACAAACTAGTTTCTGGGAAGCATAACAAAAGTCATTTTTCCTGCAGGCAGGCAGACACTTTTGATTTGAGATTTGGCTATAAGCGTAAACTTCACCTGACATCATAATCTAAGCTTACTCAGGCTCTTCAGCTTCAGCAAAAAAGGCCTCACAAATCATTCATCTGAAACACAGTTCAGATGGTAACTTGTGGAAGTGCAAATACTCATTAAACATCTTCACTGTCTTTACTAGACAGATGTAAATGGCTTCTGAGTCCAGACTGACGGGTATCTCAGGGGATCTTCAGTAACTACCTTGCTAAGCATTTCCTTTTTCTGTTCCTTTTTTTTTTTTTCTTTTGAGACAGAGTCTTGCTCTGTCACCCAGGCTGGAGTGCAGTGGCGTGATCTTGGCTCACTGCAGCCTCAGTCTCCCAGGTTCAAGGAATTCTCCTAACTCTGCCTCCTGAGTAGCTGGGATTCCAGGCACGCACCACCACACCCAGCTAATGTTTGTATTTTTGGTAGAGATGGGGTTTCACCATGTTGGCTAGGCTGGTCTCAAACTCCTGGCCTCAGGTGATCTGCCTTCCTCGGCCTCCCAAAGTGCTGGGTGAGCCACCACACCCAGCTGCCAAACATTTTCAAATGCACATCAGTTCTATTTGGCCAAAAGGCTGGAGTAGGCTCAATTGCTCCTTCTCTGCCCTTGGAGATCTTCCCTCTCTTCCCAGTACCAGCCTTAAGCAAAAATGAAAACTTGAGAAAATATGTTTGTTTTCTCCAAACTCTTTTCTACACTGGGAAAGAGCCTCTTCCTGGCTCTCCTTCTTAACAGAGCTTGCTTGCAGCAAAAGAGACAATATCCATTATTTATTCTGCAGCACACATTTCAAGGAGCATGACCTGTCCAGAGTATTAGCATGATCCCTTTCAGCTATCAGCCAGCAGGGAAGGAAGGAAACATTAGGGGGATGTCACTGGCACAAATGAGGTCAGACTTCTATGATCACAGACAAGCCTGGTCCTGCCTTCAGAAACAGTCTAAGAACATAGCGCCTGTGCTGAAACCATCATAACCTCTTCACATTCAGAGATCCTTACTCCTAATCCCCAAAATGAAAAAGCTGCCAGACAGATATTATGTTTCCTTTTATTGCTAGATTTTTCTCAGGCCTATATCAATTTTATTTTTTTATTTTTTTTTTTGCAAATGGACAAATGTGCCCATTTGCAGAGCAGAGAGACTCAAATAACAAATAGAAGAGTTGACAAGATGCCAGAACCCGATTTCTAGTCCTCTCTTCCATCCATGCAAGCAAATCACTTATACCTCTATGTCCCACATACCTCATCCTTCAGAGGCATTTCCACGAGTGTCATTAGCAGCTTTAAAAAGTGGGGGGAGCATTAAGTCATTCCAGAAACATTTTCCCTTTTGGAAATGATCCTTCAAAAGCACCATCTTGAGACAAAACTTTAAAGGTATGTGGTCTTTGATTCCCCTGCATAGCTTTAGAGGCCCTGATGTCACTTTATCCTACTGCCCTCATGATAGGTGGAATCACTGCGCTGTGGAGGAGAAAAGGAGAGCAGGGTTTCATTCCATTTCTTCCAGCACCTCCCACAACCTTGGCCAGGTCACTCCCCTTCTCTGGACTTCAGTGTCTGCATTTCCAAGGTGAAGAGATTGGAGATAAGGAATGCTAAGGTACCTTCAGCTACTAACCTCCTCTCCAGCACCATCTACACTCTACAGACAGCTGCTTCTCTTCTCTGTGATGGCCAAGCCTGGCTAGAATGTGAAAAATGAGAATAAAGCCAAACAAAGCAAACCAAATACCCCCAGCAATGCTCGTAAATTACAAGCAATTATTTTGCACAACTAAGAAAAAGACAAACTTTTGTTTTGAAATATAGTACATTAATGGTGCTAAGAAATAGAAAGAGACCCTCATTGTGTATCTGTGGTACTTTTATTAAGATTAGGACAAAAATTAAAGACATTAGTCCATTTCCATAAGCAAAGTTTGGGGTGGGAGACAACAGTGAGGAGAAGGGAAGGGAATAGAGACTATTTATATCTCATTCAATTATCTCTGAAAAAGTATAAAGCATCTGAAGAAAGTAGGTAACTTTCATATTTTAATCCTTAGTTTGAAATTTTAAAAATGGATTCTCATTATTTTGATGTGCAGTAATTTACACAAGGCTGCCAACATGTTAGGTAGTGCAGTGAGCTGAATGGTGGCCTCAAAAAGATACACGCGCATCCTAGTCTCCAGGGCCCGTGACTATCACTTTATAAGGCAAAAGAGTTGATGTTACTTAATATAGCAAAATTGATGCAATTAAATTAAGGATCCTGAAAGGAGGTGCTCATCCTGAATTATCTGGGTGGGACCTAAATGTCATCACATGTATCCTTAGAAGAAGGAGACAGAGGCCAGGCATGGTAGCTCACACCTGTAATCCCAGCACTTTGGGAGGCCGAGGCCGGCAGATCACCTGAGGTCAGGAGTTCGAGACCAGCCTGCCCAACATGGCGAAACCCCGTCTCTACTAAACATAAAAAAATTAGCCAGCTGTAGTGGTAGGAGCCTGTACTCCCAGCTATTCGGGAGGCTGAGGCAGGAGAATCACTTGAACTCAGGAGGCAGAGCTTGCAGTGAGCAGAGATCTTGACACTGCACTTCAGCCTGGGCAACAAGAGGGAAACTCCATCTCAAAAAAAAAGGAGGAGGCAGAGGGAGTTTTCAGAGACACACAGAGAGAAGAGGACAAGCAATGTGACCACAGAGGCAGGCACTGGACTGATTTGACCACGAGCTAAGGAAAGCATAGAGCCCCTGGATGCAGGAAGAAGCAAAGGAATGCATTTCCCCCTCGGAGCCTTAGGAGGGAGTGCGGCCCTGCCCACACCTAACATCAGACTTCTGGCCACCAGAACAGTGAAAGAATACAATTCTGTTGTTTTAAGCCACCTAGTTGGCATAATTTGTTCCAGCAGGCTAGGAAACTATTATGGATAGTAATTGCACTATAATAAATAGATAATAATTATTCATAATTATCATGACAAAACAATAGCCTAAGTATGAGAACATGGCTTATATTATTATTCTAACAATTTACTTAGATTTATGGCTGCATAAAATCTCAAGATTTTTATGAGGCTGAGGAGGCCACCTAACTTTCTCTACATGCTCTTTAAAAGCCTAAAAAATGAGTTCAAGTTCAGTTTCAAATGCCATCTGGTTAGCATGACCTAATACAGTCTTTCCCCACTTCTCTTAAATTAACCTCAAAGATCCTGGGGAAAAAATGCCAAAATCTAAAATTTAAGGCTAACAGATAAACTATTGTAAACTCCTGGGTTCAAGTGATTCTCCTGCCTTAGCCTTCCAATTAGATGGGACTACAGGCACGCACCACCATGCCTAGCTGGGAATTCTTTTAAAAGAAATTTGAAATGTCTATGGTTTCAAAGGTAAATGCTTGAATCTATTAATAAACATAAGAGAATAGAACAGGTTCAAGAAGTTTACCACTTAAAATATCGCTTCTAGGAGTCCCCTGTCCTGGGATAAGAGCAGGGCTGGACCCAAAGCTTCTTCCTCTTCCATGGAAAGAAGAGT
This sequence comes from Rhinopithecus bieti, assembly GCF_001698545.2. Lineage (NCBI taxonomy): Eukaryota > Metazoa > Chordata > Mammalia > Primates > Cercopithecidae > Rhinopithecus > Rhinopithecus bieti. The sequence goes on along the minus strand of NW_016803481.1, from coordinate 4,972,283 downwards.
GATCTGGCTTCTCCCTGGACTTCTGTAAATATTGTTCTATTTATGGTTCCTTGGAAGTTGTTTGGTGAAGGAAGCCCCTCCCTGGGCACTTTCTACCAGTGCTAGAGTAGGCTTCTCTTCTGGACCTGGCTCAGGAGGCAGGGATTTTAATATATTTTTTAATACAAGGCTTTGTCTTGGCAAAAATGAAAATAAAATATAGAAAAGATACAATTTTCTCAAATAGAATAAAAGCATATAAAGCTTTCTATCCATATTAGGTATTATTTACAAAAGACATAATTAAAACCTAATAGTATGCAGAGATAGAAAGTAAATCAATTAGCACATGCACAGACACACATGCACACTCACACACACGAAACACATGCACCAGGCAAATGGTACCCAAAAGACAACTGATGCTGCTCTAACTGGGGAAAAAAAAAAAAGCATTATTAGCGATAAAGTTAATCACTACTTAATATAGCTCACGCCTTTGGGCTCACCAGCACTTTGGGAGGCCGAGGCGGGCGGACCATGACGTCAGGAGATCGAGACCATCCTGGCTAACGTGGTGAAACCCCATCTCTACTAAAAAAATACAAAAGAATTAGCCAGGCGTGGTGGTGGGCGCTTGTAGTCCCAGCTACTCTGGACGCTGAGGCAGGAGAATGGCGTGAACCCGGGAGATGGAGCTTGCAGTGAACCGAGATCTCGCCGCTGCACTCCAACCTGGGCGGCAGAGCCAGACTCCATTTCAAAAAAAAAAAGAACAATTCACCATGAAGATTTCAGAAATTTAAACACGTATATACCTAACTATATATGCTCCAAATATATAAAACTTTTCAGATTATGAGAAGCAAATGATAAATGCATCATTGTGGTAAGAGATTTTCTTACCATAATTCTCTCTGTAAGTGATACATTAGACAGACAACAGATTGCTAAGAATAAAGTTGTATAGCACGACTAACAACCTTTATCTAAGTGACACAGGGATAGAACCCTGAAGCCAATGATGAGAAATTTAAAATCTCCTGAAGGTATGTGGAATGTTTACAAATATTGATGATGCATGAGGCTAATATTCTACCAACAAAATTCTCTGACCACAATATCCTGAAATTCAGAAGAAATGAATAACGGATAACTCCAAAATGTGTATAATTGGATGTTAGAGAACATACTTCCAAATAATTCAAGAGTAATTGAAGAAATAAGTGAAAACTTAAAAATAAAAAATACATATGAAAAGCATTAATACAAAGCTTAAGCAGCATTAGAGAAAAAAATACACACTAAATGCATATTTAGAAAAATGATTGAAATCATGAACGAAACATCAGATTTGAAGCTCTTCAGTATAAATCCTAAGAAAGAAGAAAAAGTAATAAAGAGAAGAAACACGAGTATAAGAAAAGCTGTTTTTTGAAAAGATAAAATAGAAAACACTGATTACTGACCTAGAAAAGAGAAAGAGATAAACAATCTCTCTCAAAATGAAAACAAAGACGTACAAGTAGAATAGAGATTTTATTAAGTATAATATAAAATGTTCATGCCAATAAATTCGAACTAGGATAAGATTTATAATTTACTAGAATTTATAGTAAGAATCCTAAAGTAAATCAAAGAAAATATATGTGAATACACAGAACCACCTCAGAATGGAAAAGGATTGTATAATCATGACACTAGAGATGAACTTGTAAGGAAAGAGATTAAGTTGAAAGATAATAAATTGAAAAATAGAAACACTAAAATTACACTGTAAGTTTAAAATTAACCTAAAATATTTTAAATTTTAAAAAAACTGCGAAAATTTTCAATACATATGACAGACAAATGTTAATATATTAAATATTCAAAAGAGTTATTTCTAATACCTAAAAAGACAAACATCCCTAGTAGAAAATAGAAAAGGTATACAAGCACACAATTCACAAAAGTAAAAACCAAATTGCTATTGAATTATTTAATATATATTTTTTGAATACATATTGAAATATATATATATTTTTTAATCCACCTTTGGCACACTAGTAATTTAAAAAACAAAAAAAGAATGGAGAGACATAGTTTGCCCTTAGCCCAAACATAAATTTACAGATAATTTTAAAGAAATGTATGAACATTGGTATAAAGATGCACTGTCATGTCATGTTGGCAGACACTTAACTTGGTATATTTCTGAATAGCAATTAGAAAAAGTATAGGAACACTTAAAATATGTACATTCCTTAGATTCAGCAATTCTAGTTCTGCAATTTATCCTATGGGGAAAAAAAAAGTCATGGATCTGCATAAGAGCCTATTTCTAGAGATATTCATGCCTACAAAGAGAAAGATTAGTAACTAAATAACTATGGGGGAAAAAACAAATAAGCTTTGAAATCATTAAAAACAATGCTGTAATGCCACAAAGATAGATAAATAGACCAACAGAGCAGAGCAAAAAAGTAGACCCACACATACACAGCCACCTGACTTACAACAAAGGCACCAGTGAAATTCACTGAGGAAAGGACGATCTTTTCAATAAATGGTGCTGGAGCAACTGGATATTATATGGAAAAAATGAACTTTGATCTCTAGCTCACACCACACACAAACATTGATTTATGATGGATCATAGACTGAACTGTAAAAGGTAAAAGTATCAAGCCTCTAGAAGAAAACATAGATGAATGGCTTTATGACCTTGGGGTAGGTATAACTTTCCTTTTTTTTTCTTTCTTTCTTTTTTTTTTTTTTTAATTTGAGACGGAGTTTCGCTCTTGTTGCCCAGGCTGGAGTGCAATGGCGCGATCTTGGCTCACTGCAACCTCCACCTCCTGGGTTCAAGCGATTCTCCTGTCTCAGCCTTCTGGGTAGCTGGGATTACAGGCATCCGACACCACGCCCCCACGGCTAATTTTTGGTATTTTTAGTAGAGACAGGGTTTCACTACGTTGGGCAGGCTGGTCTCTAACTCCCGACCTCAGGAGATCCGCCTCAGCCCCCGAAGTGCTGGGATTACAGGCATGAGCCACTGCGCCTGGCCTGTAAAACTTTCTTAAACTGGAGACTAAAAGCTTTAACCACAAAAAAAAAAAAAAAGGAATTGATAAATTGGACTTTATTACAGTTAAAACTTCTGTTTACCAAAAGGCATCACAGAAAAATGGCACTTCACAATAGAGGATGTTTAAACAGCCAGTAAGCATGAAAGGAGTACAACATCATTATTCATCAAGGGCATACTCCTTAAAACAGCAATGATACCACCACATACCCACTAGAATAGTTACAATTTGAGAAACTGAGAATACCAAATGTTGGTGAGGATGTGGAAAAATTGGAACTGCCCTACATCGCTGGTGAGAGTGTCAATGGAAACATACACCTACCCTGAGATGTGTTCTTCCTAGGTATGCAAAAGAAATGAAAACATATGTCCACAAAAAGACTTATACAAGAATGTCCACAGTAGCTTTATTCATAATAGGTATCGAAAATGAAAACGACCCAAGTATTTGTCAATAGGAGAATGCATAAAGCAAATGTGGCATATTTATACTCTAGAATACTATACAGCAATGACGAAGAAGAATGAACCATTGGTCCATGAAACAACATGGATGAATCTCTTTTAAAAATTATGCTGAGTAGAAAAAAGGCAGATCCAAAAGGGTACTTTAAAAAAAAAAATCTGTTTATACAAAATTCAAGAATAGGCCAAATAATCTCTGGTGAGAAAAGTCAGAATAGAGCCACCTACCAGGATATTGAATGGGAAGGGGCTCAAAAGCGCCCGTGGAGTGATGGAATGTTCTATGTGCTGATTAGGGTGGGGCCAATAGATGCACACAGATGTAAACATGTATTGAAATGTACATTTAATATATGTACAATTTCTTATGTAACTTATACCTTAAATATTTTAAGAGATGCTATAAAAGAAAAATAATATGGAGAAATGTTAACGTCATTTTAAATGTTAAAATGTTTATTAAGTTGTTCATTCAACAGACATTTGTTAGGCATCTACTAAAAATCAGACATTATCCTATGACACAGAGAATAAAAATGAATAAAATGGAAAATATCTCTAACCCTTGGCAGCTTACCTTCCAGTGTGAGGTTTGTTGTACAATAAGTACATACATTCAGAATAGTGTAGGTATTATTGTGTGTGTGTGTGTGTGTGCACACATGTATCTATGTATACAGTCATTCTTGTCAATATATGTTTAAAATACGCATAGAAAAACAGAATGGAAAATTTTAACAAGGGCATCTGTTTTGGTGATTTCAATTTTATTATTTTCTTTGTGCTTTCATCATGTTCTATAATGAGCATGCATTCCTTTCGTAATCAGGGAAAAACATTGCTAACAAAACTCAAATACAGACATATTGGTTCCTGCAGTTTATCAGCAGAGGGAGAGCCACAGCATGCTCCCTGAGAACTTGTAGCTAGTGAGTTTCAACAGCTGTGTAACACCTGGAGCATCTGCATACAGCTTGAATGAATCTCTTCCAGGCAATTGATGTAGAAAGTTTTATTAAGAAAGGAAGGAGAACAAAAATGTGGCCAGGAAAACTTTTTAATTGGCATCGTGAAATGGTCTCTGTAGGGATTATTTACTAAGCCAAGATTTTTCACTGAACTTTAGGTCAAAGTCATTAAACCAGAGCCAGGAAAATATCTGAACTGTAGTGGAATGTTTGCCCAGCCTGCTGAGTTATATCCTTCTGTCATTGACTTGTAGAATAATACCCTTATGTAAATTCACACAACTTAATTTCCTACCTATAAAATGGGAATAATCATCCGTATATTAGAGGTCTACCACAGTTTTTCCCATGGCTCTCACTGACCTAAATTATATTCTGACATCAAAAAATTAACAGTAGAGCATGATCCCATCTTCCCAACTGACCACAGTTTATTTCTCACTTAAATCCCTGCATGTGACATATTCCTGATTGCCAAACTCTATGCTAGGGAAAAATTACTCTGTGCAAATATGTTGGGATTTAGGCTACTTAGAAATCTATATTCTGCCCAGGTGCAGTGGCTCACGCCTGTAATCCCAGCACTTTGGGAGGCCAAGGTGGGTGGATCACGAGGTCAGGAGATCGAGGCCATCTGGCTAACACGGTGAAACCCCGTCTCCACTAAAAATAGAAAAAAATTAGCTGGGCATGGTGGTGGGCTCCTGTAGTCTCAGCTATTCGGGAGACTGAGGCAGGAGAATGGTGTGAACCCGGGAGGCTGAGCTTGCAGTGAACTGAGAGCCACTACACTCCAGCCTGGGCAACAGAGCGAGACTCAGTCTCAAAACAACTGGACTCAGTTTCAAAAAAAGCTGGAAACCATCATTCTCAGCAAACTATCGCAAGAACAGAAAACCAAACACCGCATGTTCTCACTCATAGGTGAGAATTGAACAATGAGATCACTTGGACACAGGAAGGGGAATATCACACACCGGGGCCTATTGTGGGGAGGGGGGAGGGAGGAGGAATAGCATTAGGAGATATAATGTAAATGACGAGTTAATGGGTGCAGCACACCAACATGGCACATGTATACATATGTAACAAACCTGTATGTTGTGCACATGTACCCTAGAACTTAAAGTATATAAAAAAAAGAAATCTATATTCTACAATTAATTAAATAATTAGATACAGAACAATTAAGTGGGACATGAACTCTGAAGTGTTAAATCTTGCTGTACATGCATCATCATTTCTTTATATCCCAACACATAAAGATATTCAGTATGTGAATCTGCTTCACATGTAAGCCCTTGCTTTCACAACAGGTGTCTAAATATATTCCAGGTAATGCCGACATTAATTGTAAAATATACAGATATAGAAAAAATATATGTATGACTGGGCCATGAGGTGTCCAGACATTTGGTTAAACATTATTCTGGGTATGTCTGTGAGGATATTTCTCAATGCGATTAACATTTGAATTTGTAGATTCAAGGGAGAGTCTCATCCAATCATTTGAAGTCCTAAATAGAACTGAATAAGGCTAAGAGGGAGTTTCTTCTGCCTGACTGCCTTCATTCAGGGGTGTGAGGTTTTTTTCTTCTTTTGGACTCAAACTGAAACACTGGCTCTTCCTAGGTCTCAAATCTGCCAGCTTTCAGACAAAGAACTACACCATTTTGTTCCTGGGTCTCCATGTTGTCAACTGAAGATCTAGGGACCTGTCTGCATCCATAATCACATGAGTCATTACAATAAGTCTTTTCATACTTATATATTTTTATCTGTTTTATTTCTTTATATATACTATTGGTTCTGTTTCTCTGGAGAACCCTGACTAATCCATATTTGGTAGTGAGAGGAGTTCTAGAGGAATAGAATTTTAAGAATGAGTTATCTGAACTAGCTCTTGGGTTTCTGAAATTGGCTAATCTGATTATGTTTAAAGACATTAATGACTCAATTTCCAGTAGTAAAGAGAGCACTGATTGTGGTAATGATCTGGCAATAAAGATACACAAAATAACATCATTGGATATTCCTAATTTATCACTTATAAGAACCAACTCTCTGGGTGACTGTATATTTCAAACATTTTTAGCAAACTAATATATATATACAATAAAATTGACTGGTTTCTCTTACTGTCACTGGACAAAGTGGGGAAAGAAAAATATAAGCTCAGAGATTTTAATTCCCAGCTCAAAAACCACATAAATGATTTGAAATCTTCTATGGGTGCCTGAAGGAGACCCTTACATCCTGTAGCTGCAGGGCTGAGATTGCTGAAAATCAGATTCAGAATCTCATCCCAATGACTAGCTAAATCACAACACAAGCTGAATTTCCAGCCTCTTAGGGATCTACTGTTAAAGTGAGGTAATTGGGAAGAAATGGGATAACAAATGTTGGAATGGGGATGTGAGGGAAAACCCTGATGATGCTGGAGACATTGAGCCCCTAAAGTCTAATAAGTTTTCTTTGCCAGGAGAAGAGGCCTCTCCACCTCACGGAGCTTCCAAATCCCCAGTGAAAGCAGCCTTTCCACCTCTGTATGAGGAAAGTAACCCTACATTTCCTAAGGAAAATGTAATGGTCTCTCCTGAGGCACCTGCTGTGCAGGACAATGTCGAGTCTCCTCAGGACCCACCCCCATCACCCTTCTTTGCTTCTAGACCTGTAAACTAAACTTAAGTTCCAGCAAGCCCCTAAAGGTCGATACAAAATGTGACCCATGAAGAGGTGTGCTATACTCCAAAAGGAGTACTTGAGTTTTCTAGTTTATACAAACACAAATTTGGGGAACATGCGTGGGAATCAATAATATTAAGGGTGCAGAATAATCTCAGAAGACACATCAAGTTGGATCAGGCTGAATTCATTGATAAGGGTTGCCTAAGCAGTTTCCACATTTCATGTTGCAGCTTAGGGAATTGGAAAGAACTCTAACTGGTTGGTTGGTTGGTTGGTTGGCTGGCTGGCTGGCTGGTTGGCTGGTTGGCTGACTGGCTGATTGGCTGGCTGGTTGTTCGATTGGCTGAAACATGGACCAAAAGTGAGATGAAAATGCCAAGCATGCCTTGGCTTAATGTAGAAGAGTTTCAAAGGAGATTGGAATGTTAGACTAGATTTGTCACTAAAGACCTACTTACCCACACAGGGAGGATCCAGAAAACTGGATCACAACTGTGAGAAATAAATTTGTGAGAGGAGTCCTGGTATCCTTTAAAAGTTGTTATTGTTCTCCTCTGTATGCCAGATCTTACAATGCAAACTGTGGTCATTGAACTGGGAAACCTAAACGCAGTGGGAGTATTTGAATCCCAGGGTGGGAGGAGCTAATTCTGGGTACCCAACTGTCAAAAGCAAGATGACTGTGGTTATTATAATAGACAGCAGAGTCAAAGCAGCAATCAGAATAGTCTGACTCATGCCTGGTTAGTTGATCATGTATGTCTACAAGTAAAATAGATAGGAAGCCTGCTAAATTCTTACTTGAACTCTATCAGCAGAAAACTTCTAGGTCAAATGAACAAAAGTCAAATATGAATCACGAAAACAGACTTCATCCAGTTTATAGACCCGGAACCCCTTGAAGAGGAACATGAGTTTCTGAAGTATCTCAGTACACCACCAAAAATGGATACTGTTAATCTTTCTCCTAGCCTGCCCCAAAAGGACCTATGGCCTTTTACCAGATTTACTGTGCATTGGGGAAAAATAATTAATCAAATCTTTTAGGGATAACTGGACACTGGCTCTGAACTGACACTAATTCCAAGACACCCAAAACAACACTGTGGTCTACCACTCAGAGTAGGGGCTTATGGAGGTCAGGTGACCAATAGAGTTTTATTTGGGTTTATCTTACAGTGGGCCACGTCAGTACTCAAACCCATTCTATGGTTATTTTCCCAGTTCCAGAATTCATAATTGGAATAAACATACTCAGCAGCTAGTAGAATCCCCATATTGGTTCCCTGACCTGTGCAGTGAGGGTTATTACAATGGGAAAGACCAAGTGGAAGATCTAGAACCACTTCTACCTAGGAGAATAGTAAACCAAAAGGAATACTATATTTCTGGAGAGAGTGAAAAGACTAGAGCCAGCATCAAAGATTTAAAAGATGCAATGGTGATGATTCCAATCACATCCCCATTCAACTTGCCTTTTTTGGCCTGTGCAGAAGACAAACGGATTTGGGAGAATGACTGTGGATGATCATAAACTTAACAGGTTGGTAACTCCAATCACAGCTGTTGTACCAGATATGGTTTCATTGCTTGAGCAAAATAACACATCTCCTGATACCTAGTATTCAGCTATTGATCTTTCAAATGCCTTTTTTCTCCATCTTTGTCAATAAGAACCACCAAAAGTAGCTTGCTTTCAATTGGTAAGCCCATCAATACACCTTCACTGTCCTATCTCAGGGGTATACCAACCCTCTAGCCCTATGTCGTAATTTAATTTGCAGGGACCTTGGCCACCTTTGCCTTTCACAAGATATCACACTGGTCTATTACACTGATAATTGGCTTACTGAACCTAGTGAGTAAGAAATATCAACTACTCTAGATTTATAGTGAAGACTTTTGCATGTCAGAGGGCAGGAAATAAATCCAACAAAAATTCAGGGGCTTTCTACCTTAGTGAAATTTCTAGGGATCCAGTGGTGTGAGTCATGTTAAGATAGCCCTTCTGAGACAAGGAACAAGTTGCTGCATTTGGCCCCTTCTACAACAAAGAAAGAGATACAACACACAGAGGGCCTTTGGCTTTTGGAGACAACATAGCCCCATTTGAGTACGTTAGTGCAACCCACTTATCAAGTGACATCCAAAACTGCAGTTTTGAGTGGGGCCCAGAACAAGAAAAGGCTTTGCAAGAGGTCCAGGCTGCGGTGCAAGCTGTTCTGCCACTTGGGTCATATGATCCAACAGATCCAATGGTGCTTAAAGTGTCAGTGGCAGAGATACTGTTTGGAACCTTTGGCAGCCCCTCATAGGTAAATCACAGTGCAGTTCCACAGGATTTTGGAGCAAAGCCTTGCCACCCTCTGCAGATAACTACTCTCTTTTTGAGAAACAGCCCTTGGTCTTCTACTGGACCTTAGTAGAGACTGAATGTTTAGCCATGGGCCACTAAGTCACCATGTGATCTATGCTCCCCATCATGAATTAGGTGGTTTAACCGACCCCACAAGCCATAAAGCTGAGGTGTGCACAGTAGCACTTCATCAACAAATGGAAGTGGTATATATGAGACTATATATATATATATACATATATATATATCGAGAGAGAAAGAGAGAGGCCCAAGCAAGCCTTGAAGTCACAAGTAAGTTGCATGAAGAGGTGGCCCAAATACCCATGATACACTATCCAGCTACGCTGCCTTCTCTCTCTCAGCCTGCACCTATGATCTAATGAGGAGTTCCCTACAATCAGTTGACAGAGCAAGAAAATATTTGGAACTGGTTTATAGATGGCACTACTCAAAAGTGGGCAGTTGCAACTTGGTATCCGCTTTCCAGGAGAACCCTAAAGGACAATAGTGAAGGAAAGTCCTCCCAGTGGGAAGAACTTTGAGCAGGTCACCTGGTTGTTTAGTTTGCTTGGAAGGAAAACTGGCCAGACATGAGTATCCTGAGCAGAGGAGGATTTTAATAATCTGGTGGATAGGATGACCAGTCAACATGATGTTATGTAAAAGAAGATATACTGACTTTATATCAGTATTGAAGTGCTGTTAATTTTACATTACAGTATTTAAGTTATTGCATATCAAAAAGAAAAGTCAACATTACTCAAAGGCTCCACCTCCCCTTTGGGAGAAGGAGTTAGTATATTTTCATTTGTACACAAAATAGTTGTGTCAGGTTAGGCGGAATTATGACATTATTATGGTCTTTATTTGGAGATTAAGTATGGGTTAAGTAGATGTATATGGGTGCCAAGTTGACAAGGGTTGAGCCTGTGATGGATAAAGTTTTATCAACTTGATTGGGCCACAGGGTACAGAGTACTTAGGTGTTTGGTCAAACATAATTTTGGATGTGTCTGTGAGGGTGTTTGGGGATGAGATTAACATTCGAATCAGATTGAGTAAACAGAGGGTTGGCCCCATCCAATCAGCTGGAGGCCTGAGTAAAACAAAAGGGCTGAGTAGCAGGGAACCTCTTCTGCATGATGCCTTTGGGTAAAGAAATCAGTTGGGTTTTTTCCTACCTTTGGACTTGAACTGAAACACTGGCTCTTCCTGAATTTTGAGCCTACTGGCTTTTGTACTGGAACTATACCATCAGTGCTCGTTCTCTCTCTCTCTCTCTCTCTGCACCCTCTCCCCACCCCGCCCCATACATACATAAATTTTTTTTATTTTTAAGAAGGAGTTTCACTCTTGTTGCCCAGGCTGGAGTGCAATGGCGCTATCTCAGCTCACTGCAACCTCTGCCTCCTGGGTTCAAGTGATTCTCCTGCCTCAGCACCCCGAGGAGCTAGCTAGGATTACAGGTGCATGCCACCACGCCAGGCTAATTTTTGCATTTTTAGTAGAGGCGGGGTTTCACCATCTTGGCCAGGCTGGTCTCGAACTCCTGACCTCATGATCCACCCGCCTCGGCCTCCCAAAGTGCCGGGATTACAGGTGTGAGTCACTGCACCCAGCCATACATATATGTATTATACACACACACAAACACACACATATGCATATATATGTATGTTCTGTTTCTCTGGAGAATCCTAATATACATACATATATTGTATATACACATACATATATATGTATGATATGTATGTATATATACACATATGCATAATTTACACATAATATTAATAAATATTTTAAGTCACTGTGGTGGCTAGAAATATGTCTCCAGATTTGTCAAATATAAGCAGTGTTTTTATAATTTCCTCACTTGGCAGGTTTTAATCTTATAACTGCTAAAATGACTGTTAACCAGCTATGTGAATATCCTACCTCATAGAATTCATCTGTAATTATTGGACCTATTCCAGCTTAGTTCTCTCTAGAAAATAAATTATATAAGTAAGATTCTTGTGACTGTCTTTATGTAATTACTTTTATTAACATTTCTTTGTGGGTTACTCATCTCCTTGATCTCTAAATGTTGGAGTAGTCCAGTGTTCTAACCTTGGACCAATTGTTTTTTCTATCTACACTCACTCTTTGTACTTGCATCCAGTCCCATAGGTTTAATTACCATTTTTTGCCATCCAAAATTTACTTTCCCAGCACAGACATTTCCTTAGACTTTAAGCACACATTCCCATTTACAAGCCTCATGAACATTTCAAAATTATTTTTTTCTAAAACTGAACTCCTGGTATTTGCACACTGAGTCCCCCTCTTTTCAGCCATTGGCAATTCCAATCTCCCAGTTGCCTCTTTATCCTTAATATCCTATTTGTCAGTAGATTCCATTAATTCTGCCTATAAAATATATTTAGAATCTGACATCTGCTGCTACAACCCTGGTCCAAGCCACCATTACCTCCTGCCTGGACTATTGCAACATTCTTATAACTGCTCTGCTTATTTTTCTCCCTTGACTCCAGTCAAGCCCACTCTCAAGAAAGCATCTGTCCAAAATCCTTTCAAAGTATAAATTATATCATGGCATTCCTCTGCTCCAAACCTTCAGTACTTCTAACTGCAATCAGAGAAAAAGCAAAATACTTGTAAATTCTTTCAAGTCTGTATTAGTCTGTCGTCTTAGAGAAGTAGTTGCAAAGATGGGATTAAAATTATAAATATACAAGTTACTTCAACAAAATGGCAAACTGGGAAGATCCAAGCACCCATTTCTACCCGGAAAAAAAATAAACAGTTAGAACCTCAATAAAATGACTTTTTGGCAGGGCATGGTAGCTCACTCTTGTAATCCCAGCATTTTGGGAGGTCGAGGTGGGTGGATCACCTGAGGTCAGGAGTTTGAGCCCAGCCTGGTAAACATGGTGAAACCCCGTCTCTACTGAAAATACAAAACTCAGCCGGGCATGGTGGCACACGCCTGTAATTCCAGCTACTCGGGAGCCTGAGGCTGGAGAATCGCTTGAACCTGGGAGGAGGAGGTTGCTGTGAGCCGAGATCATGCCACTGCACTCCAGCCTGGGCAACAGAGCAAAACTCTGTCTCAAAAAAAAAAAAAGAAAAAGAAAAGACTTTCTAGACTTTCTAGGATTCCTGGAAACCAGTGAAAGGTCCACAGCAACCAAGCAAATAACAAATCAAGGAAACGCTACAAGCAAAACAGTAGGACAATTTCATGGTGTTTCACTCATCTTGTTCTTCCCCCTTCCCAGTGTGGTGCAGTCTGGAGGAAATGGTGACCTGGTTCCCAACCCTCTCCCATTAACCAAATTTTTACCTTTCTAGCCTGTCTGTGGACTGCCTGAAGTATTGTTCTTTGTATTGACTCAGAGCCCAGACAGCCAAAAAGCAACTCAGATTTCTGCCTAGAATGAGCAGTGGGAAGCAGTGAGCATGGTTCCTGAAAACTATAAGAGGAGTACAGACCCACAGACACTTGGGCAAGAAATTACTGATTGAGGAATACAATAAAACAACAAAGGCCCTGAAAAGAATCAGGGGTGAAACTCTCAGGCCAATTAAGACATTTAAAAGTAGCCATGAATATAGGGGAATTGGAGGGGGGAAAAGCATACACATGGCCCATGGAAGATGCGTGCCCAAAAATTTCCTGAGAAGACCTTAAGCCTTTGTGCTACGCTAATTGCTGAATGTCTTCTCTTTTTTTTTTTTTTTTTTTTTTTTTTT
>NW_016803481.1:4939626-4958625 GCF_001698545.2 Rhinopithecus bieti | reverse complement strand
CCCGTGTTAGCCAGGATGGTCTCGATCTCCTGACCTCGTGATCCGCCCGTCTCGGCCTCCCAAAGTGCTGGGATTACAGGCTTGAGCCACTGCGCCTGGCCTGAATGTCTTCTCTTAAAAGGAGCCAGTCTGCAAAGACTAGTGAAGGTGGTTGTTTCCCCAAATGCCCAACTTTCAACAGAAAGTCACAAGGTATACAAAAAAAAAAAAACTATCCATGCAAAGGAGCAAATACATTTTCAGAAACTGTCCCTGAAGAGACACAGGCATCGGACTTGTTTGACAAAGGCTTTAAAACAACCATCTTAGCCAGGCATGGTGGTGTATGCCTGCAATCCCAGATATTCAGGAGGCTGAGATAGAGGATTGGTGGAGCCCAGGAGCTTGAGACAAGCATGGAAAACAGTGAGACAGACAGAATGAATGAAAGAATGAATGAATGAATGAATGAATGAGACAGAAAGAGAGAGAAAAAGAAAAGAAAGAGGGGAAGAGAAAGGCGAAGAGGAGAAGAGGGGAAGGAAGGAGGGAAGGAGGGAAAGAAGGAAGGAAGGAAAGAAGGAGGGAGGGAAGGAGGGAGGGAAGGAGGGAGGGAAGGAGGGAGGGAAGGAGGGAGGGAGGGAAAAACAGCTGTCTTAAATATGCTTAAAGACCTCAAGGAAAACTTGAACAAAGAGCTGAAGGAAATCAGGAAAATAACTTATGAAAAAAATAAGAGAAAATTTTTCTCTCTCAGAGAGAAAATTATAAAAAGAACCAAACAGATATTCTAGAGTTGAAAAAATATAGCTGAACACTAGAGAGTTTCAACAGCTCACTTGAAACAGGCAGAAGAAAGAATCTGTGAACTTGTGAGTTTCAAGTCAGTGAAAAATTTATAATTTTAATAAAATTAAATTTGTAATAAATTTATAATCTTATTAATTTTAATTTGATTTAATTTAATTAATACTTTTAACAAAATTTTTAAAAAAGATGGCCCACTGGATGCAGCCATGTGCAAGAGCTGCCATGCAAAAACGGATAGGACTGGCACATTCCTAACATCTTCAGAGGGAAGTCACTGAGAGTGGACAGAGGGAATACAGAAGCTGGGCTGAAGGGGGAGGAAGCTGGGAACCCTACATGGGGCTACCATGCGTCTGGACTTATTTCTGGCCCCCAACCAACTAATCTGGAGAAATGGATGAGTTGAACTGGCAAGGAACAACCCGCTCTCACCAGGAGCCTCTGAAATCTCGGCAGAAGGAGACCCTTCGACAGTGAGTTGACCCGCTCCACTGCATGACACTGCATGGAGCAATGTGTAGTGTGCAGACTCCAATCTTAGAGATCAGATATGGATGCTCAGGGATTCACCAAACTAGATTCCTGATTGATTGACCACCGGGTGGACTCTGGGGAACACGACTGAGAAATGCTTACTTTGGGAGTGAAAACTGGCCCCCGGGGACAGGAGGGAGTGTGGTGCAAGCTGTCTTCTCTGTGAAATCCATGCTGTGTCCGGCAGCTTGAATTTCATGGACTTCATTCCACTGTGACAGATATTGCCACTCTGAGGTTGTGGGTCTGGAGTCTACTCTGAACTGCTGCTTAGAGAAATGGTAAGGGCAGCACCCCAGCTGATGCCTAGTCCAGAATTTGGTGCTGGTGCGTCTGTAGCCCACCCCAGCTGGGGACACCCACTTCCCAAAGCTCAACTTGCTCCCTTAGGAGACTTTAGCCCCAGGGGAACTGTCCAACCTGAACTCTGCAAGGTGGTCTTGCCCATCAGCTAGGACCATCCGATCTGAGCACTCTTTGGTCTGCCGACCTCCTCAGGGCCCCAGCCTGGCTGTGCCTGCTTACAGAGTAGCCTTGGATGCCCTGGGGGCCCACACCATAGCTCCTGTGCTGGTGGATCCTGCCTGACTGATGGGGAGCTCCAGCTGGGCAACCCCCACAGCCACACACCAGCCTTCCAGCTCCTTTGCAACACTACAGCCTTCCCTGGGCCCACGGCAAGCCCCCACATGGCTTTGCTGGCACATATGTGCACAGGGGGGTTTTGCCTTCCTTGCCCCACCAGCATATGTGAGTGCATGCACCCTGCCCTGCCACTGCTGCAACGGGAGTACACTCTGGTACCCCCGCACAGGACTGCCATTGCAGTTGGAGCCAGCCCCACCAGTGACCCACCCTTGCACCAACACTGCTTTAGGAGTGAAACTAGGCACAGAGAACGGTCGACCATCCCCCTACCCTGAGCAACCACCCTGCCTACTGTGCACAAAAAGCACACACAGACCTGCACCTGCCAACTCCCTCACCCCCATGCTAACACCACACCTCCATCAGTGCAACCGCACCAGCCAGATCCCCCAGCCCAACTCCCAAGTCATGCTGCCTCTGCCACTGTGAGTGAACACCGGCATGGAAGAAGGCACGCCAGCATTCACTACTTAGGTCTTAGGAATTTATTTATTGATTTCTTCTTAATGTTGTTATTAAGGAGATATTATTAATAAGCACATTATTAAGGTGCTCCAACACAGGAGCTCCCAGGTTCATAAAGCAAGTTCTTAAAGACCAAGACCTTCAAAGAGACTTGGATTCCCACACAATGATAGTGGGAGACTTCAACAGCCCACTGACAGATCACTGGGGCAGAAAATTAACAAAGATATTCAGGACCTGAATGAACTTAAACTGGATCAAATGGACTTGATAAACATCTGCAGAACTCTCCACCTCCCCACCCCCGCCAAAAAAAAAGAATATACATACATTCTTCTCATTACCACATGGCACATACTCTAAAATCGACCACATAAGCTGACAAAAACACTCCTCAGCAAATGTAAAAGAACAGAAATGGTAACAACCACTCAGACCACAGATCAAATTAGAAATCAATACTAAGAAATCTGCTCAAAACCATACAATTACACAGAAATCAAATAACCTGCTCCTGAATGACTTTTGGGTAAATAATGAAATTAAAGCAGAAATCGAGAACTTCTTTAAAATGAGTGAGAGCAAAGATACAACATATCAGAATCTCTGACCATGTGAAGTGCCTAGATCCCCCTTTACCTTCTGCCATGATTGTAAATTTCCTGAGACCTTCCTAGAAGCCAAGCAGATGCCAGCACCATGTTTCCTGTACAGCCTGTGGAACTGTGAGCTAATTAAACCTCTTTTCTTTACAAATTACCCAGTCTCAGGTATTTCTCTGTAGCAATGCGAGAATGGACTAACACTCCTACCAACCAAAAGAAGCCCAGGATCAGATAGATTCACAGCAGAATTCTACCAGATGTACAAAGAGCTGCTACCATTCCTACTGAAACCATCCCAAAAAACTGAGCAGGAGGGACTCCTCCCTAACTCTCTCTATGATGCCAGCATTATCCTCATAACAAAACCTGGCAGAGATACAACAATAAAAGAAAACTTCTGGTCAATATTCTTGGTGAACATCATTGGAAAAATTCTCAGCAACATATTGGCAAACTGAATCCAGCAGCACATCAAAAAGTTTAGCCACCACAATCAAGCAGGCTTTAATCCCTGGGATGCAAAGGTAGTTCAACATACACAAGTCAATAAATGTGATTCATCACATAAACTAAAGACAAAAACCACATGATTATCTCAATAGAGGCAGAAAAGGCTTTTGATAAAATTCAACATCCCTTCATCTCTCAATAAGCTAAGTGTTGAAGAAACATACCTCAAAACAGTAAGAGCCATCTATGACAAACCCACAGCCAACATCATACTGAATGAGTGAAAACTGGAAATATTCCCTCTTGAAAACAAACATAAGACAAGGATGCCCTCTCTGACCACTCCTATTTAACACAGTATTAGAAGTCCTAGCCAGAGCAATCAGAGAAGAGAAAGAAATAAAGGTCGGGCCAGGCACAGTGGCTCATGCCTGTAATTCCAGAACTTTGGGAGGCGGATTACCTGAAGTCAGGAGTTCAGGACCAGCCTGGCCAGCATGGTGAAATCCTGTCTCTACCAAAAAATATAAAAATTAGCTGGGCATGGTGGTGGGCACCTGTAATCCCAGTTACTGGGGAGGCTGAGACAGGAGAACTGCTTGAACCTGGGAGGCAGAGGTTGCAGTGAGCCAAGATGGTGCCATTGCACTCTAGCCTTGGAGACAAGAGTGAAACTGCATCTCAAAAAAAAAGAAAAAAGAAATAAATGTCATCCAAATTGGAAGAGAGGAAGTCCTGAGAGATAAGGAGCTCTTATTGTGTGTGTGTGTGTGTGTGTGCGCGCGTGCGCACACGCACGTGCGTCTGTGTATACAGTCATTCTTGTCAATATATGTTTAAAATACGCATAGAAAAACAGAATGGAAAATTTTAACAAGGGCATCTGTTTTGGTGATTTCAATTTTTATTATTTTCTTTGTGCTTTCATCATGTTCTATAATGAGCATGCATTCCTTTTGTAATCAGGGAAAAAACATTGCTAACAAAACTCTGAATACAGACATAATAATAAGTAATATAGAATACATATTTGAGGAAATAATTTAAGAAAATTTCCCAAATCTTCCTTGAGAGGTAGACATCCAGCTACAAGAAATCCAGAGAACACCTGTGTGATACCATACAAAATGAACATCATCAAGGAATATAGTCACCAGACTGTCCAAGGCAAACACTAAGGAAAATATCTTCAAAGATACTAGAGAAAAGGATCAGACATGTACAAAGGGAACCCCATCAGGCTAACAGCAGACTTCTCAGCAGAAATCTTACAAGCCAGAAGAGATTAGGGGCCTAGTTTCAGCAGTCTTATAGAAATAATTTTATATCCTACCAAATTAAGCTTCATAAGCAAAAGAGAAATAAAATATTTTATAGACACTATCAAGAGCTAAGGGAATTCATTATCACTAGATCAGCTTTACAAGAGATCCTTGTAAACACAAAAATGAAAGAATGATAGTTGCCAGCACAAAAACACACTTAAGTACATAGACCATTTACACTATGAACCAACTATACAATCAAGTCTACATAACAACCAGCTAACAGGATGATAACAAGATCAAATGCTTACATATCAATATTGACCTTGAATGTAACTGGACTACATGCTCCCCATCAAAAGGCATGGAGTGGCAAGTTGGATCAAGAAACAAGACCCTACTGTTTGCTAACTTCAAGAGACCCATCTCACAAGTAACAACATCCATAGGCTCAAAGTAAAATGATGGAGAAAGATCTGTCTGACAAATGGAAAAGCAGAGATTGCTATTCTTGTATCAGATAAAACAGACTTTAAACCAACAATGATCAAAAATGTCAAAGAAGGGCATTATGTAATGACAAGGGATTCAATCTGATAAAACTTAACAATCCTAAATATATATATATATACACACACACACCAAATATTGGAGCACACAGATTCATAAAGCAATTACTTTCAGACCTACAAAAAAGATTTAGCTACACAATAACAGCAGGAGACTTAAACCACTACAATGACAGTGTTAGGTGGATTATTGAGGCAGAAAACTAACAAAGAAATTCAGGACTTAAATTCAACACTGGACAAATTGGACCTAACTGACATCTACAGAATACTCCTCCACCCATCGACCACAGAATACACATTCTTCTCCCGTGGTTATGGAAAAAACTCTAAGATCGACCACATGCTTGACCATAAAATAAGTATCAATATATCCAAGAATATAGAAATCATACGAACCATACTGTCAGTCCACAATGGAATAAAAATAGAAAAATAGAAATCAATGCCAAGAAGATCTTCCAAAACTACATAATTACATGGAAATTCAGCAACTTGCTTCTGAATGTCTTTAGAGTAAATAATGAAATTAAGGCACAAATCAAAACATTTTTGAAATTAATGAAAATAGAGATACAACAAACCAAAATCTCTGGGATGCAGCAAAAGCAGTGCTGAGGAAAGTTTATGGGTATAAAAAGAAATTAGAAAGAACTCAAATTTGGATCTAACATTACACCTAGAGGAACCAGAAAAAAAAAAAAAAAAAAAAAAAAAACTAACCTGAAAGCTAGAAGAAGAAAAAAATTACCAAAATCAGAGCAGAACTAAATGGACTTAAGACCTAAAATCTATACAAAGGATCAACAAAACCAAAATCGGTTTTTTTTTTAAAGAATAAACAAGATCAATAGATCATTAACTAGACTAACAAAGAAAAAGAGAGAATATCCAAATAAGCACTTTCAGAAATGGCAAAGGTGACATTTCAACTTATGCCACAGAAATACAAATATAAAAAAATCCTCAGAGACTACTATAAACACAGTTACAGTCATCTGATCTTTGACAAAGTTGTCAAAAGTAAGCAATGGAGAAAGCACTCCCTATTCAATAAATGTTGCTGGAATAGCTTGCTAGCCATATGCAGAAGAATGAAACTGAATCCTTACCTTTCAAAATATATAAAAATTAGCTCAAGATGGATTAAAGATTTAAATGCAAGACCTCAAACTATAAAACCTCTGGTAGAAAATACTATTCTGGACATCAACCTTGACAAAGAATTCATGATTAAGTCTTCTAAAGCAATTGTAACAAAAACTGACAAGTGGAAACTAAACTAAAGAGCTTCTGTACAGCAAAAGAAACTATCAACAGAGTAAACAGACAACCTACAGAATGGGAGAAAATATTTACAAACTATGCATTCGACAAAGGTCTAATATTCAGAATCAATGGGGGAGCTAAACAATGCAACAAGTAAAAAACAATAACCTCATTAAAGGGTGGTCAAAGAACATGAACAGACACTTCTCAGTAGAAAACAAATGGCAAAGAAACATGTGAAAAAGTGTTCAATATCACTAATCAGAGAAATGCAAATAAAAACCACAATGAAATACCATCTAACAGGCAGTATGACCATTATTAAAAGTCAAAAAAAAAAAAATCAATGAAAACACCATCTTAGTGGAATGAAGGGTAAAACTCATTATTATCTCAATCAATGCAAAATTTTGACAAAATTACTGCCTTTTATGATAAAACACTCAATAAACTAGGAATAGAAGGAAACCACTCCAACATAATAAAGTCCATAAATGAAAAAGCCAAAACTAACAGCAAACTCAAGGATGAAAGACCAAAAGAGTTTTTCCTCTAAGATCATGAACATGGTACTGAAGTCCTACCCAGAGCAATTATGCAAGGAAGATAAATAAAAGGTTTCCAAATTGGAAAGGAAGAAATCAGATTACCTCTGTTTGCAGAGGACATTATTATTTATTAGGGGTCATATCTGTGAGAGAGAGAATGGGTGGAGAACTGGAGGAATTTGAGAGAACCATCACCATGGAGCTAGTCTGAACCTAAGTAAGGGAGAAAGGAAAAAAGGTTGAGTAGAAGGATACTAGACCGCCATGCAATCTAAGGAAGGTTTAGCAAGTACATTTGCCAATGTCACCCATTAGAGAAATCCCCATTGTCTCCTAGAAATGGGTCTACTGTAGTATTCCTGTCATACGCTAAAAGCAGTTCTGAGAAATATTGATGGGTTTCAGAATGCAGCAGCTGGAGCCCCTGGTCAATTACACTCTCTATAGTTGGAGGTTCACAAAGTATATTCTCATTGCCACCCCAAAAGCCTCACATAATATGCCCCAACCACTGTCTCTTGATGCCCTAATCCTTTTCCTCTTGAACCGTTTTTTCCAGCCACACTGGCCTTGGCAATCCTTGACAACACCAGGCATATTCCCACTGCAGAGCCTTTGTATACATTACCACACCTAAATTTTCTTCTCCCAGATATCCACATGATTTTTTCATTCACTTCCTCCAGGTCTTTTACTCCAGTATCACCTTCTCAGTGAAGCCTGCCCTGGCCACCCTCTCTAAAAATTCAACACTTTACTATTTATCCTCATAAATGTACACATACTTTCTCTCCTTTTTCTTAGCAATCATCACTAAAAAACATATTATACTCACTTATTTATCTTGTTCTTTTCTATCTCCCCTACTACACTGTAAGTTTCATGTCAGCAGGAGCTTTGATTTGCTTGGTTATTGTTGTTTATTCAGAAAGTGGAATACTATATTGAATATATTAACCACTCAATACATATTTGCTGTATTAAAGATTGAGCACAGAAGAAAAAAAGGTTTTAAAATAATACATTTATTGCTGGTGTACAGATGAGTTACTACAAGAAATCCAGAGGGACATTTTGGCAGCATTTTTTTCAGTTAGTCCAAGCCTCTATGTACACTTGGAATGAAGAAACTTCATGAAAAATCTATAATGCAAATGTTTCTCAAAATCAGAATGGTTTTCATAACAGAAATCAAGAAGACTTTCAAGATAAAATGACAAAACTAAAAGATAATCTTCAAATGGCACCAAAACCAGCCTTCAGTAACTTCTTTGACAAAGAATGGAAAAATTTATGCATCAAAACAGTTAGTAAAAGCAATCAATTTGAACATATTGACTTATTTTTAAATAGCCATTTTTTTTTGTATCTTAATTATACCAAAAAAAGGAAGAAAAGAAAGAGAAAGTCAAATAAAGGCAACATCAAAAACAAAAACCTGACCCACGGGAAACCAGTAGGAAAGACCAGGAAACTAACTGTTTACTCTGAAGATTTGTAATTTAAATACAAAGATTCATTGCTTAACCTAATTTTAGGATAAACAAATAGCTTTGGTGGATGAGAAAAAATCCCGCTTCTCAGAAAACATCGAGCTAATCCATGAAGAAATGTAATAATTTTTCTAAACCATCATTTTGCAACCGCTAGTGAAATATCATCAGTAGGGAAAACCATTAAAAGATAAATTGAGAGCCGGGCACAGTGGCTCATGCCTGTAATCCCAGCACTATGGGAGGCCGAGGTGGGTAGATCACCTGAGGTCAGGAGTTCGAGACCAGCCTGGCCAAATGGTGAAACCCTGTCTCTACTAAAAATACGGTTGTGGTGGCATATGCCTGTAATCCTGGCTACTTGGGAGGCTGAGGCAGGAGAATCACTTGCACCCAGGAGGCAGAGGGTTGCAGTGAGCCAAAATTGTGCCACTGCAGTCTAGCCTGGGCAGCAAGAGCGAAATACCATCTCAAAATTTATAAAGGGGGATAAATTGATGGGGAACTTGTAATGCAAGTTTCAAGCCATCGCCCATTAAAACGAGCAATGAACCTTAGCATCACTAAAGGTTAAACAAGCAGACATTTGTGTGCCTTCTGTTATGATGTAATACAAACACAAAGCATTACCTATGAAATTGTCTGGCCAAGAAATCAGAAACTGAACTTTAGCAAGCTCTATGGCTAACTTCTGTGTATGAGAAGTATGAGGAATAGAAGAACAAATTCGGTGGCAGCACCAGAAAAAAAACAGACAAATTCAAACCATGGCATGTTCGTATGACAACTGACCCAGTTTCTGAAACAATTAAGTAGCATGGAAAAAAGGTGAGGAGATACTGTTCTGGAGTTTTTGCTTAACTTAAGAACACTAAACAACAAAATATAATGTGTAGATTTCTTCTGGGATTCTGCTTTAGACAAACTAAATATAAAAATACTTTTGAAGGTCATTGAAAACTTCTAGTTGTGATCTGGATACCAAAAGACATAAAAGAGTTGTTAATAATGTTACTAAACATGAATAATGTTGTAGTTCGTTCAGAAAATATCCATATTTTAGATCCACACCTAACTATGGAAAGGAGACTGACATGACTTACTGACTGATATTTTAAAAAATACTTCAGGAAAAGGGGAAAATAAAGCTGGTGGGGCAAATTGTGATAATAATTGAATCTGTATAAAGCATGTATAAAGGTTTATTTTACAGCTCTCTATTTGTGTATGTTTGAAGAATTTTATGATAAAAAATGTAATTGTTTATTCCAATTAATTCTAATGAATAACTGTTTACTATAAGTTACAATTAAATTATCTACTTAACCAACTTATACTCCAAAATATTCATTTCATTAAAGGAAAAATATAGCATGAGGATATTTAACCTTAAAACAGATATTTGGAAGATATGATATCCATTAATTCAACCTATATTTATTGAGCCTTTATTATGAATCAAGCATAGTCCTAGATGCTAATACGGAGGTGAGTAAAATTGAGTCCTCTTCCTCCTACAGTCTATATACTAGGAAGAAGGAGAGTACTAGTAACAAATAAAAGATAATAGTAATCCCATAGTAATGAATAATCACAGCTAATAAGTGCCATGAAGAAGATAAAGCAAGGAAAGATGACAGAGGGACAAAAGGAAAGGAGGCTATATGGGAAAGGTGGACAGGGAAGGACTTTCTAAAAAGGTGAGGCTTGAGGTTGAATCTAAATGATAGGTAGGTTAGGTGCACGCATGCCTTATGGATCTGGGTGATAAAGAGGCATGGAGGTGGGGAAGAGCAAGTATGAAAGCACGGAGTTGTTTAAAAAAAAAAAAAGCAAATTGTATTTAATAGACAGTGAAACACAAGAGTGGAAAGAGAAGGGAAGGGGGTAGGAGGAATCAGAGGGCCAAGTACGGAACAAATCATATAAAGCCTTATAGAGCCATGGAAAGGCATTTTGATTTTATTCTAAATATGACAAACAACTGAAGAACCCAAAGCAGGGGATGGCCATGATTAGATTTAGTATTTTCAAAAAATATACATTGCTAGATTTAGATTTTGTGTATCTGTGTTCATGGCAAGATTAGCCTAAAACTTTCTTTCCTCTTATTGCCTTGAATGGTTTTGTTGTCAAAGTTTATTAGCATCGTAAAACAAAGTTGAGAAAATTCCTTCATCTTTTGTTCTCTAGAATATTTTGTACAAGACTAGAGTTATCTGTTCCTTGAACAATTTATAGACATTGACTGTAAATCTGCCTGATCTTGATGTTAATTTCTGCACAGACTTCAGTTTCAATTTATTTTGTAGTTATGTATCTCTTCATATTTTCTAGTTCTTTAGTTAAATTTGGTAAGTTATATTTTTCTAAAATCATACCTCATTTCTGAAGATTTTAAAAATATATTTACATAGGCTTATATTTCTGACCAATATAAACTAAATGGGTACATGAAATAATTGTTAATAAGTAGCAAAATATATGAAACAAAGTTTGTAACACATTGAACATCAGACAACAAAGAGGAGTGACCCCAGAGAGATAGAAAACTAACAACATGACCATTATGATCGACCAGATTATGGCCTTGAGAGAACTTCCAGGATGCAGCACAGGGTGGAAAATCCTTTGCAGAGTATATGGGACTCCCAGAGTTTAGAAGGTAGAGCTGAGTCTAGGGAGACCAAGGTGGCTTCAGTTTATGGACAGAGTACCAGAGAGGAGAGAGTAGGAGCACACGAGAGAGAACGCCAGAGATCTGAGGACTATCGGCTAGCAAAGCACAGATGGGCCTAAGTATGTGAGAAAACTACCCCAGGCCAAAGAAAGAATGTCCCGAAATGAATAAAGGGAACAGTGTGCAGAGCTCACACAGAACTGGGAGTTGTGCCTGTTGCCACCAGCCAGTCAAGAAAGCCTCATAATTCATGGTACATTAGGTAGACCATTCAGAAGAGTCTTGCTTTCATAGTGGAAAATGATTAACTCCAGATTAAACACTGCTCTCATCCTACCTAATAAATCTTAAAAGCAAGGACCAAAGAATCAAACAATTTCCATGTAACTCAATAGTCTATCAGAATAAAACTCAAGAACGTTTCTAGAAATGCAAACATATCCAGCAAGAAAGTATAATTCACAAGGTTTGGTATCCAGTCAAAATTTACTAAGTAAGCAAAGAAGCAGGAACATATGACCCATAATGAGGAGGAAAATGAATCCATCAAAACCAACCCAGCCTTGGCATAGATATTAGAATTGGCAGAAAATAATACAAGAATAGTTATAACTATATTCCACAAGTCCAAAAAGTTAGAGAAAAGAATCAACATAATAGAGATTCAGAAGACAAAAAAAAAATTCAAATCAATAGTCAAATGCCAATATTTTTCAAAGATCCATAAAAGTGATAAACCTCTAATCCAATGTTTCTCATTTGGAGGTGATTTGCCAATGTCTGGAGATATTATTAATTGTTACAACGGAGAGTACTGCTGGTATCCAGTAGGTAGAAGCCAAGAATACTTACTAAACATCTTACAATGTACAGGAAAGCCCCCATGACAAAGAATTATCTAGTATTTGGTTTCCTGTTCGTGCATTAGTTTGCTTAGGATAATGACCTCCAGCTGCTGCAAAGGACATAATTTGGTTCTTTTCTATGGTTGTATAATATTCCATGGTGTGTATGTACCACATTTTCATTACCCAGCCTATCATTGATGGGCATCTAGGTTGATTCCTTGTCTTTGCTATTGTGAATAGTGCTATGATGGGCATATGAGTTCATGCATCTTTTTGACAGAACAATTGATTGGGCTTTGGGTATATACCTAGTACTGGAATTGCTGGGTCAAATGGTAGTTATGATCTCCCCACTGCTTTCCACAGTAGCTAAACTAATTTACATCCCCACCAGCAGGGTATAACTGTTTCCTTTTCTGTCCATCTTCACCAGTACCTGTTATTTTTTGACTTTTTAATAGTAGCCATTTTGACTGATGTGAGATGGTATCTCACTGTGGTTTTGATTTGCATTCCTCTGATGATTATGATGTTTGGTATTTTTTCATATGTTTGTTGGCAACTTGTATCTCTTTTTTTTGGAAGTGTGTGTTCATGTCTTTTGCCCATTTTTAATGAGGCTATTGATTTTGTGTTTGTGGAATGGTTTAAGTTCCTTATTGATTCTGGATATTAGACCTTTGTCAGATGCATAGTTTGCAAACATTTTCTCCCATTCTGTAGGTTTTCTGTATATTCTGTTGATAGTTTCTTTTGCTGTGCCAAAGCTCTTTAGTTTAAATAAACATGAAGTCAAACTAGATTACTGTAAGCATGCTAGTGGTAATCCAGGGTAACCACTAAGAAAATGACTCAAAGTTCAGGAAGGCTTCATTATAGAAAGTATTTGAGGGCAACTTGACAAGATTTCTTATTCAGGAATGGCCCAGAAAGAATGCCATTGACCTCTCTCTCAGTTGGCCATAGCAACCCAGATGGGATCTTTCAATATGGAGGGCAGCTGCCTTTGTGGTTTTCCACTTGTTCTACCTGCCTTTGGGAAATCTGTTTGGGAACTTGCATTCACAGAGCAAAATTATCTGTGCAGACTGGGCCAATCATTATCGAGCCAAATCAGGCCAGAAATGTCTCTCCTAAGGATCTCCAGAAAGATGTAATGGACAGCCCAGATTATCCAAATTGTGGTAAGTGAAAAGATTAAAGACATCAATGATTGCCCAAAGAACAGATTGCATATAGTGTCCAATAGCTTAACTGAAAGGACTTGAAAGATGTGAAGACTGAGAGTAAAGAAGGAAAAATTTTAAGGGGTAAATAAGTAATTCAAATTCAAAAACAACAGTTGGAGTTATCAATATCCCATTTTCTTTCTTTTTTTCTTTTTTTTTTCTTTTTTTGGA
The DNA here is from genome assembly GCF_001698545.2 of Rhinopithecus bieti. Taxonomy (NCBI): domain Eukaryota; kingdom Metazoa; phylum Chordata; class Mammalia; order Primates; family Cercopithecidae; genus Rhinopithecus; species Rhinopithecus bieti. Next base: position 4,945,062 of record NW_016803481.1, on the reverse strand, counting down.
ATGGAGTCCTGCTTTGTCACCCAGGCTGGAGTGCAGTGGCATGAACTCAGCTCAGTGCAAACTCTACCTCCCAGGTAAAAGCGATTCTTGTGCCTCAGCCTCCAGAGTAGCTGGGACTACAAGCGCCTGCCACCATGCCACACTAATTGTTGTATTTTTAGTAGAGACAGGGTTTCACCATATTGGCCAGGCTAGTCTCAAACCCCTGACCTCAAGTGATCCACCCACCTCAGACCCCCAAAGTGCTGGGACTACAGGCATGAGCCACTGCACCCGGCCAATATCCCATTTTCAATAGTGGGTCAAAAGTAGGCTGAAGAACAATAAGAAGACTTAGACAACACTATAATCTAACCCTACCTAACAGACATCTATAGAATAATGTGCTCAAAAAGATAGAACACAAATTCTTCTCAGGTTCACATGGATGATTTTCCAGGATAGACCATAGGCTAGGTCATAAACCAAGACTGAATACATTTAGAAAAGTTGAAATCATACTAAGTATGTTTTCTAACCACAGCAGAATAAAAGAACAACACAAAGAAATTTGGGAAATGCACACACATTGAATTTAAACAATATACAATTAAATGGCTAATAAATTGAAGAAAATCGTAAGGGAAATTAGAAAATTTGAGATTCATGAAAATGAAGATACATCATATCAAAACTTATGGGGCACAGCTAAAGCAGTGCTTAGAGAGAAATTCGTAGGTATAAATTCCTGTGTTAAAAAAGAATAAAAACCTCAAATCAATAACCTGATGTTCTATTTTAAGAAACTTGAAAATAAGAGGAAGCTAAATTAAAAGCAAGCAGAAGAAAGAAAATAATAAAAATTAGAATTGCAATAAATGGAACAAAATAGAACAATTATAGGTAAAATTAATAAAACAAGACATTTTATTAAAAAGAACAACAAAACTGACGATTTTTTAGCTACACTGACCAAGCGAAAACAAAAAAGAAGACTCAAATTACTAATTTCAGAAATGAAAGAAGAGACATTACTATTGGCCTTACAGAAATAAAAAGGAATATAAAAGAATATTTTGAACTATGGTATGCCAACAAATTAAACAACCTAAATGAAAGGAGAAATTCCTAGAAAGCCAGAAACTCCTGAAATGAGTTTTCTAAATCTAAACAGAGAAATCTAAAATCTAAATAGACCTGTAACAAGTATTAATTTTAAAAAATGAATTAGTAAGAACCAGGCCTAAATAGCTTTACTGGTAAATTTTACCATATGGTTAAAGATTAGCTAACACCAATGCTTCTCAAACTTCCAAATAATAGAAAAAGAGGTAACACTTCCCAGCTTATTCTAAGAGGTTGGTCTCATATTGAAAGCAAAAGAAATCTGCAAACAAATATCACTTACGAATATATTTGCAAAATTTCTTGACAAACTACTAGCAAACCAAATCCTACAACACATAAAAGGATTATACCCTTTAAGTGTGATTTACCACAGGACTGCAAGGTTGGTTCAACCTATGAAAATTAATCCATATAATAATCCATATTAATAAAGCAAAAACCCATATAATCATCTCAATAGACACAGAGAGTCTGACAAAATCCAACATCTCATAATACAAACACTCAAAAAACTAAAAATAAAAGGTAACTTCCACAACCTTATAAAAGACTTCTGTGAAAAAGTCACAGCTAACATTATATTTAATGCTGAAATATCGACAGATCTCTCCTTAGATGAGGAACATCACAAGAATGTCCAATTTTAGCATTTCTATTCAACATCCTAATAGAAGTAATTACACTAGAAAAAGAAATAAAGGGCACTTTGATTGGAAAGGAAGAAGTGAAACTATCTCTATTTCCAGACTGTCTTGAAACTCCTAAGTAATTTACAAAAATCTATTAGAGTCAATAAATGAATTTATCAGTTTTCAGGATACAAAATCAACATACAAAAATGAATTATATTTCTATGCACTAGCAAAGGACAACTGTATTAGTCCATGCTCATGCTGCTATGAAGAAATAACTGAGACTGGGTAATTTATAAAGGAAAGAAGTTAATTGACTCACGGTTCTGCAGGACTGGTGAAGGCCTCAGCAAACTTAGGATCATGGCAGGAGCAAGCAGTACAGAGCGAAGCAGGGTTTGAGAGGGAAGCCTCTTATAAAACCTTCAGATCTCACGAGAACTCACTATCAGGAGAACAGCATGGAGGTAACCACCCCCATGATTCAATTACCTCCCATTGGGTCCCTCCCATGACACATGGGGATTATGGGAACTGCAATTAAAGATGAGATTTAAGTGGGGACACAGCCAAGCCATATTAACAATCAAAAATGAAAACAAGTGCATTTACAATAACATTGAAATAATAAAATACTCAGAAATAAATTTAACAAAATAAGTGCAAAGCTTATACTAACCATTATAAAATGTTGAAAGAAATTAAAGAAGACCTAAATATATGGAAAGACATCCCATGTTTATGGATCAGAAGTCTCAGTATTATTAAGATGGTAATACTCCCCAAATTGATCTATAGATTCAATGCAGTTACTATTAAAATCCTAGTTGCCATTTTTGCAGACACGGACAAGCTGATCCTAAAACTCATATAGAAATGCAAGAGACCCAGATTAGCCAAAACTATCTTTAAAATAAAGAACAAAATTGGAGGACTCACACTTTTTTTTTTGTTTTTTTTTTTTTTTTGAGACGGGATCTCACTCTATCACCCAGGCTGGAGTATAGTAGTGCAGTCATGGCTCACTACAACCACAAACTCCTGGGCTCAAGCAGTCCCTCCACCTCAGCTTCTCAAAGTGCTAAGTTTACAAGTGTAAGCCACCATACCCGGCTTACACTTCTTCATTTGAAAATGTATTACAGCTGGGCCTGATAGCACACACCTGTAATCCCAGCACTCTGGGAGGCTGAGGTGGTCGGATCACCTGAGGTCAGGAGTTCAAGACCAGCCTGGCCAACATGATGAAACCCCCATCTCTACTAAAAATATAAGTTAGCAAGACCTGGTGGCACACACCTCTAATCCTAGCTACTGGGGAGGCTGAGGCAGAAGTTGCAGTGAGCCGAGACCGCACCATTGCACTCCGGCCTGGGTGACAAGAGTGAAACTCTGTCTCAAAAAAAAAAGACAAATAAATATTTAACATTCATAGTCATAGTCAACTGATTTTCTTTTATTTTTGACCAAAATCATTCTGCTTTTTTTTTTTTTTTTTTTTTTTTTTTTTTTTTATCACCAACAATGTGGAACAATGTTACTAATCCTCCTTCCTGCCAAGGTAAACTGCTCCTACTGACCTTCATTGTATGGCATTGCACTGCACTGCATATATACCTGCACATGCAGAAAACCCAGACCCAAATAGGCCTTGGAAATATGTGAAGTGTTCATGTTAGCCACCTAGCCAGGCCATGTTACCACATCCGCTCTATTCAATTTTCTTCTGTAAGCATACCTTGAGTAGTCAAAATCAAACATACCAAAAACACCCATATCAATGTGTATCTTCCTAGAATTATATTTATCTCAAATAAAGATTCTCATCCCAACCAGTCTCAAAACCATCTCCAGCAGAAGCCATCAGCGACTGACATCCAGTGCTATAACTTCTGTGTGTTCACAGGCTCACCAGGAACAATTCTTGCTCTTCTTCTGTGCCTGGGCCACCTGGCATGTGCTGGGAGGGGTAAACACCAAGGGATTTTTAGCACCCAGCCGTGTGTCCAAAAATCACATGGACAGTGTCACACAGTAATTTTTGGTACATGTTTCCCGGACAGGGTAACAATCCTTGACTGTATAGATGCCAATCCAGATTTCCTAGGATCTGGCTGACTTTCTGTCCAATGACACCTGGACAATGGTCTGCACCTGGGGGCCCCCAATAGCGTATTGATCTTCAAAGGTGGAGTTCTGAGGAATGTCAGGAGGCTCCTAGGGCTCCATCAGAGTCATCTTTGAGCACTGCTTCGTAGCTTGCTCAATCTGAAACATGACTCCATCCTTACAGAGCAAAATATATTCAAATAATCTCTTGCAGGGAATTATCGCACCGTCCTCTCACCCAGCACCACATGTGCTGGTTCAGACTATCCTAGGAGAATGGGGCACAGCTGTTGCAACTGTTGCTCTGCTGGTACACAGCCTGGTGACCATCTGATTTTCAATGAATGGCCATGAAATTTACCCATGTAACAAACCTGTACATTTACCCCCTGAACCTAAAATAAAAGTTGGAAATAAAATAAAATAAAAAGTTGGAGAAATTGAAAAAGAATGTTAAGACACCACAATCGGGGAAGAATACAACAAACGTTGCTGGGACAAGTGAATATCTACAAGCAAAAGACTGAATTGGAACCTCTACCTTACACAGTATTTAAAGATTAACTCAAAATGAATCATAAACCCAAATGTGAGAGCTAAAATATAAAATTGTTAGAAGAAAACATAGGAGTAAATATTTGTGACTTGGGGTTAGGCAAGGGTTTTTTTTAGATATGACACCGAAAGAGCAACTGACAATATTAAAAACAGATGAATAGAACTTTATCAAAATTAAAAACTTTTGTGCATCAAAGGAACCATCAATAGAGTGAGACAGCAATCCAGGGAATGGGAGAAAATATTTGCAAATCATACCTGAGAGGGGATTAATATTCAGAATATATAAAGAACTCCTAGAAATCAACAACAAAACCCAAACGACACAATTTAAAAAATGGACGGCAGCCTGGGCAACATGGCAAAACCCCATCTCTACAAAAAATACAAAAATTAGCTGGGCATGATGGCACACACCTGTAGTCCCAGCTACTGGGGGTAAGGGGAGGGGCGCTGAGATGGGATGACCACTTGAGCAAGGGAGGTGGAGGCTGCAGTGAGCTATGATCTGGCCACTGCACTACAACCTAGGAAACAGAGTGAGACCCTACATTAAAAAAAACAAAACAAACAAAAAAAAAACTTGAACAGACATTTCACTACTAAAGGAGATAAACAAATGACCAGTAAGCACATAAACACATTCTTAAGATTTTTAACCATCAGAGAAATGCAAATAAAAACCACAATAACATACCATTTCATATTTACCAGACTGGCTATAATAAAAAAGACAGACAAGTGTTGGTGAGGATGTGGAGAAATCAGGACCCTAATCTTTTGCAGATGAAATTTTAAAGTGGTGTAGCCATGTTGGAAAACAGTTTGGTAGTTCCTAAATTTTCACAGTTATCTAGACCCTCAAAATTTTCTGAGTTATTAGCGGGGCATGGTGGTGGGTGCCTGTAATCCCAGCTACTAGGAAGACTCAAGCAGGATAATCGCTTAAATCCAGGAGGCGGAGGTTGCGGTGAGCCGAGATCGTGCCATTGCACTCCAGCCTGGGCAACAAGAGCGAAACTCTGTCTCA
>NW_016803481.1:4871034-4939338 GCF_001698545.2 Rhinopithecus bieti | reverse complement strand
TTATCTAGACCCAGTCCATTCTTAAGTATATATCAGAGAGAGAAAAAAAAAAAAAAAAAAAAAAACATACGTACACACAAAACTTGCATATAAATGTTCATAGAGGAATTATTTATAATAGCTCAAAAGTAGAAACAATCCAAATGTTCTTCTACTGGTAAATGAGTAAACAAAATGTGGTATATTCATACAATGGAATAGTATTTACCTGTAAAAATTAATGAACTATTGATACGTTCCATAACATGGATAAACATTGAAAACGCTAGTGACAGAGGTCGTATATTATAAGATTTCATTTATATAAAATGTCCAGAATAGGCAAATCCATAGAAACAGAAAGTAGATAAGTCATTGACAAAGTCTGGGTGGACCTCAGCCTCCCAAAGTCCTGGGATTACAGGCTTTAGCCACTGTGCCCAATCCAAACGCCATTCTATAGGAAATGCAGAGGACAGGGGAGCTTGTTCCATCTACTCATGTAGATGGAATTAACAATATCTAGTGCCATTTCTATAAGGAAGCCAGAAAAAATGCTTATTTTCATTTTAAGAAAACAGTATTAAAACAATGAGTTGACTCCCTATCACCCTTCAAAGAGAGCCAAATTTTAAAACATCATTATGAACTCACGTAGTTAGTTTCACTTAAGATTAGTATAAAATTGTAATTTGTGTTTTCAAAATTTTTTCAACTTTGTCTAAATTTTCAAACTTATTGCCATATAGTTATTCATAATTTTGACTTATTATACTTTTAACATATGTAGGATCTTTCTGGGTATGTGTAAAAATGTGCCCAGATATACATCCATGATTTTTTACTCTTGTAGGTAGGTTTTATTTCAACAATAGAAGTTATTTAAAAATAAAAGAAAGAAGGCAACAAATAAATAAAAGAAAGAGTCTTCCTTAGCCTGCTTAATTTACCCTTCATTTTTTATTTTAGGAAATGTTGCCTTTCGGTATCATCTGTGTCATGGGAGAAATACATAATTTCATGCTCAATTTAGAAAGAGTCCAGATGCTGTTACATTATTTAGTTGGCACTGGGTGGAAGTGTTGCTTAAAGAGAGACTTTCGGTGCCAGAAATTTCTTTGCAATATATCATGTTAAACACTGTTGATTTGTGTTTTAAATGTTGCCTAATGCTTTTTGTAGTATTTGAATTCTTACTGTAAACTATAGGAGCGGTCTGCAGGGAATCTCAAGACCTTTCCTGTTTTCTCATTTCCTTCATTTTTGGAGATAACATCACAGTATGGAGAGAGAACCCAGTTATTTCCAAATCCATAGATTCACTAGGGCTAGGCAATGTCAAATCAGCACCTGAATAAATAAAACATGAGCCCATTAATGCAAGCTTATGTGACCTGTCAGCATCATTAGGCTTTGCTGTGCACAGGAAGCCAGCAGGGATAAGGCCTTTCATAATTATGGCATCTCTCGAGAGAGCCTAACAAATCCAGGCTCTGCTTTTTGAATAAGCATTCCGGTGTTTACTTTCCAGGCAAGGGTCTCACTTCATTTTTAGGTTGCTGTAATTCAAACCGTGCCCTCCTAGGAGTCCTCCTGCCCTGCTGTGAATGGATGCACCCAACTAGATTCCATGGAAATTCAATTCCACCAACTTAACACACATAATGACCAAGCAGTAGCAGAGCTTATTCACCAGGGTTTACCTCCCTGAATCTGGTATTCTCAAAGGTAGTCTCTGCAAGAACCCTCTCATTTGACAGGATAAACTTGTTAACTTTACAATTCAAGCCCATGTAGTGCATGTTAATGTTTAGGAGTGCAAAGCTTAGGAGCATGGACCTGCACCCAAAATGTCCAGATTCAAATCCAGCCTTGTCACTTGTGGTAGTCCATTCTTGCATTGCTGTAAAGAAATACCTGAGACTGGGTAATTTATAAAGAAAAGAGGTTTAATTGGCTCACAGTTCTGCAGGCTGTACAGGAAGTACGACAGCATTTGCTTCTGGGGAGGCTTCAGGGAGTTTTTACTCATGATGGAAGGTAAAGCAAGCAGTTTACGTGGTGAAAGCAGGGGCAAGAGAGAGCAAGGCTATTCTGACATTACAACACACTTTTAAAGAACAAGAGCTCGCAAGAACTCACTCACTAGCACAAGAATAGCATCAGGTGGATAATGTTAACCATTCATGAAAAATCCACCCCATGAGCCCATCACCTCCCACCAGGCCCCACCTCCAACCCTGGAGATTACAATTCAACATGAGATTTGGGCAGAGCCACAGATCCAAACCATATCACCACTTACTAGCTGAGTAGCCTGAGGCAAGTTTCTAAACCTTCCTGGGCTTCAATTTACTCATCTGTAAATGGGGGCCATAATATTGTCTGTCGCACTGGGGTCATGTGAGAATTAAATGGCATTATTATATATAAAGCACTTACTTAGAGAAGTGCTCTAATATAGTTAGTGCTGTATGTATTTGTTTGATTATTATTCTCATTAGCTGTATGAGCTCACACAAGTAATAAGCTCTCTGTGCTTTAGTTTCTTATGTATAAAATGAAAATAATAAAAATAGTACCTGCTCTATAGGGTTGTTATAAATATTGACTTAGTTAATTCATATACAGTATTAAGTGAATTGCCTAGCACATAGGCAGCACCCAATGAATTTTAGCTATTCTCATTAGATCTTTTCTATTTTTTTACATATGGAAATGCAGACAGCAGGGTAGGTTGAATGTAATTTATGCCAAGTGTTCGCCGATTTTCAGGAAAAAATACTGCTTTTTTAATACATCTGTTATATTTTTCCTGTGATCAAGGAAATACATTTTTATAATAATAAATTTGTAAAAGAGAAAAAAGTAAAATGTTCATAATCTTACTCTACAATTACATGTACTTTATATTTTTTGTATTAGGTTGATGGAAAAGTAAGTGCAGGTTTTTGCCATTAAAAGTAATGGCATTAAAAGTCAATGGCCACTAAAAGTAATGGCAAAACTGCAATTATTTTGCACCAACCTAATATTATATTTTCTTTCCAGTCTCTTCTTTACCATGCACAAACTCAGAGCAGGGTAAAAGACAATCATAATTTTTAAATTTGGCCACTGATTTCCTTTTAGAGGAGAATAATTTCCCCTTAGCAAAATTGCTTAAAAAAACCACTTGGGTGGAAAGTGAGACTGTCGGGCATAATAAGTGGTTAAGAACACAGATAGAAAGCTAAGCCACTCAGCATTAGGAAAGAGCAATAATCTGGAAATACAGAGTGAGAAAAGTAAAGAGAAAAGCAGAAGAAGAGTTAAAAACATAATGAAATGGCTGAGGGTCTTTAAAGAAAAAGAAAGTGCTGGATCGTTACTGCCATATGATCCAGCAGTCCTGCTTCTGGGAATTTATCCAGAAGAATGGAAATCAGGACCTTGAAGAGATACGTGCACTCCCATGCTCATTACAGCACTTTTCGCAGTAGCCAAGATACAGAAACAACACAAACTTCCATCAAGAGATGAGTAGCTTAAAAAATGTGGCACATGCACGCACACACACACACACACACACACACACACACACACACACGAATGTTATTCAGCCTTAAAAGAGAAGGAAATTCTGCCATTTGCAACAACAGGTATGGACTGGAAGACATTATGCTAAATGAAATAAGCCAGGCACAAAAGGACAGACACGACATGATTCCATTTATGTAAAGTACCTAAAATAGTAAAACATAGAAGCAGAAAATAGGATGATACTTTCCAGCAGATGGGGCCAAGGGAAGAATGGGGAGCTGTTCAATGGGTATAAAATTACAGTTACACAAAATGAGTAAGTTCTAGAGATCTGCTGTACAACATTGTGCCTATAGTTAACAATACAGTGTTGTACACTTAAACATTTGTAAAGAGTGAAGATTTCATAAGTGTTCTTAACACACACACACATACATGGCAAAGGGACATAAGGAAACGTTTAGAGGTGATTGATATGTTTATTACCTTGACTGTAGTGTTGGTATCACTGGTGCATGTGATGTCCAAACTTATCAAATTATATACGTTCAATGAGTGTGGTTTTTATGTATATCAGTCATACCCCAGGCCAGGTGCGGTAACTCACACCTGTAATCCCAGCACTTTGGGAGGCCAAGGCAGGGGGATTTCTTAAGTCCAGGAGTTCAAATCCAGCCTGGGCAACATGGTAAAATCCTGTCCCTACTAGAAATACAAAACCTGAGGTGGGAGAATCACCTGAACTTGAGAAGGCTGAGGCTGCAGTGAGCCGTGATTGTGCCACTGCACTCCAGCTTGGGCAACAGAATAAGATCTCATCTCAAAAAAAAAAAAAAAAAAAACATTATACCCCAATAAAGTTGTTTTAAAAAGGTCTGATATCATAACTTTAATCATGTGTTACATAATGCCATAAATTTCCCCAAACTAAATAGTCTATTATCACCAACAAAAGCTTTGTGTGTGAATGCATTTATATGTGTACATGAATCATGGAATTATGCTGAGGTCCACGTTTGGGCCAGTGTGGTGTAGGAGAGAGACAGCCTGCCCTGGTGTGACAGAAACTGACTATTCATGAGTATCCTTTATCTAATAAGAGGTTCCTTAAGTTTTAGCCAAGGACAAAGCCATCCAGCTGAAGTCTACATTTCCTACTCTTGCAGTCGGGTATGGCCATGTGTAAAGTTCTGGCCAATGAATTGAGAGAAGAAATGGTGACTGCTAGTTCCTAGAATAGACTATAAAGCCTCCAACACATGTTTGAAAAGACTGTGCATCAACCTGAGATCCTGGACTTTGAACCAGATACAATAGTTTGATAAAACTTTGGATTGCCTCCCCTGGGAAGAGCTGAGTGTATCCTGCACCAAGAGGAAGCAGATGGTGAAAACTACACAGACTTCAAATGGGCCAGACTCTCTAGTGTCTAGTGTCACTGCAGAATTAGGGGCCACAGAGAACAACAGACAAGACGATTCTTCCCAAAGAGTAGAACCAGAGTCCAACCAAAATATCACTCCATTGCTAGCTAGGGCAGGGAGTCTTCACAATCAAATGCTTCCAGATTTGATCATTGCTATGGACCACTGGTTGCTGTGCACTTTACATTCTTTGCTTTTTCAAGTAAGGATTTTTATAACAGTTGTGCTGGTCCTAGTCTGCCATTTCATATTGCATACATAGGAAGAGATACAGATGATGTGATTTTTTTATAAGTCATAAGACCATGCGTAGCCATCTCCAAACTTGGTGGAGAAGAATGCACATCACCTTGAGATCCTAGCCATTAAACTGGATGAGATTCTGAGGTGTCTCACTGAAGGAGGTATCAGTGTGTTCTGCACAGTGGAAGGGAAGAGTGCATTAACTTTTACATGTCCAGAAGGAACAATAGTGGCAGACTGCCAATAGTTCCCCCCAATCTCCATGTTTCCCTCCTTCCATAGTAATAGCTGTTACTGGATCCGTGTCAGCCAGCTAAAGCTAGATTTTCCAGCCTCCCTTGCAGCTAGGTATGGCATGGGATATAAACAGGATTGATATGTGCTGCTTCCAGATAGTTGCTCTTGCTTCCAGATAGATTCTCAGAAGAGTTCAGCATGCACTGTTCTGGCTCTTTTTGCCTCTTTCTCAATGCTTGGAAGATGATGAGAGCTGAAAGCACTTACCAGACCTAGACTTTATACCTCTAGACAAGTGCTTTACAAGCTATCTGTGGTATAGAACAATCTCTCATGAACTGATACTTTTAGGAAATATTATAAAATTAAATTATTAGAAATCATGAAGTAGATAAAAAACAAAGACAAACCCCAAATATTTTATTAGAGTCAATAATATTATATTTCAATAAATATAACAAATAATATACAAAGTTTTTTAGATTGGCTACATTAAATTTACCAAAAGACATGCAAGACTTCTTCACTGAAAAGAACAGAATATTGTTGAAAAAAATTAAAGAAGACCTTGGTAAATGGAGCAATATAGCATGTTCAAGGATGGGAAAACTTGATATTCTCAGTTCTTCCCAAATTGACTTAGGGAGTCAGTGGAATCCCCATCAAAATTCCTGCAGTATCTTTGTTGAAATTCACAAGCTAATTCTAAAATTTATGATGGGAATTCCTGCAGACCTAGGACACAAAAGTCATTTTAAAAAATATAAAGTTGGAGAGGCCAGGCATGGTGGCTTACAACTGTAATCCCAATATTTTGGAAGGCCAGGGTGTATAGGATTGCTTAAGCTCAGGAGTTTGAGACCAGCCTTGGTAGCACAGCAAAACCTCATCTCTACTAAAAATTAAAAAAATCAGGCAGGCATGGTGGCACATACCTGTAGTCCCAGCTATTCAGGAGGCTGAGGTGGGAGGATCGCTTGAAACCAGGAAATTGAGGCTGCAGTGAGCCATCATTGTGCCACTGCAATGCAGCTTGGGTGACAGAGTGAGATCCTGTTTCAAAAAAGAAACAAAAAAGAAATTGGAGGAAAATATCTGTTTTCAAGATTTACTATAAAGCTACAAAAATTAAGACAATGTAGTGTTGGTGAAAGCAAAAAGATCAATGTACAGAATAGTGAATTTAGAAATAGACCCATTTATATATGGTCAATTCATTTTCTACAAATGTACCAAGGCAATTCAACAAAGAAAGGAAAGTCTTTTTCAGAAATTGTGCTAGAACAATTATGCATCTGTATAGGAAAAAAAGATCATTAATCCTTACCTCACACAATCACAAAACCTAGAAATATATTGTAAACCTAAATGGAAAAACAGCAATTATGAGACTTTTAAATGAAAACACAGTAGAGAAAATCTTTATAACATTAAGGTAGGCAAAGTTGTCTCATATGGGACACAAAAAACTTAAACTATAAAAAGTATATTTATTTTCTTTTCAAAAGTCATCATTAAGAAAGTCAAAAGACAAACCACAGGATGGGAGAATTATTTGCAATTATTTACAATATATATCTAACAAAAGGCTTATATCAGGATATATGTCTTACAACTCAATAATAAAAGACAACCACATTAAAAAAACTGAACAGACACTTCACCAAAAAAGATATGCAAATGACTAATGAACATATGAAAAGATGCTCAAGACCTCATCTCATAAAATTTTTTTTTAATTAGCCAAATGTAGTGGCATGCACCTGTAGGGTCAGCTACTTGGGAGGCTGAAGCAGGAGGATCACTCAAGCTCAGGGGGTCGAGGCTGCAATGAGCCATGATTGTGCTACTATACTCCAACCTGGGCAATGGAATGAGACCTTGTCTCGGGGAAAAAAAAAGTAACATTATAGTACATTGATTGAAATAGGAATCTTGAGACATATATACATACACACACACACACACACACACACACACACTCACAGAAAGAATTTTGCCTTATGGTAGAATGCCAACTGATAAATGTGGATGGGGCTGGGCGTGGTCACTCACATCTGTAATCCCAACATTTTGGGAAGCTAAGGCAGGAGGATCACTTGAAGCCAGAAGTTCAAGGTCTGCCTGGGCAACATAGTGAGACCCCATCTCTACAAATAAATAAATAATGTGGACAGGATAATGAAATTTAAAAATCAACGTTTAGCAACCACTATAGTAACAGCTGATTAAAGCAAAGACTCACAAATGAACACTAAAACTAGTGGGTGAGATTTTGATAAAGAACAGAAAATTTACACAAAATAATAAGTACAATATGTGTATTAACTTTACAGCTGAGAACTTAGCAGGCACAATTTTAACCAAGCGATAAACAGTAAAGTCATGTGCCTCCTAATTTAATACCCTGAGAAGAACACAGAAGCACTTCTATAAAACTTCTGAAAAAAAGTACATAACCTGAGGAAACCTATGAGGAAATGAAGAAATATCCATGAGCAAATGTCAGACAAATCCAAACTGGGGGCCATTCTACAGAGTAAATTGCCTGTGTTCTTCAAAACTGCTAAGGTTATAAAAGCCAGATGGAGGCTGAGTTCCAGATTGAAAGAAACTCAAGCCACCAAGTGCTACATGTGGTCTGGGTCAGAGCCTAGAGCTGGATGGGACACTGTTGGGACGACGTGAGTGGGATCCATGGATTCGAAGGTGGTATTTCCTGATTTTGATGGCTGCTCTGTGGTTATGCAGGAAACTCCCTTTGCTTTTAAAAAACATTAAGAGGTAATGAGCATCGTATCCCTAATGAATTCCCTTAAAGGTTCAGAAAAAAGAGAAAAAAGATTATTAACATGTTTTTCTAGTTAACATGGCTGAGTAACTACCCCAAAAATGCAGTGACTTAAAACAAGCAGTTACTATGCTTGTGGTTTCTGTGTATCAGGAATTTGGACAGAAAACAGCATGAGAGGCTTGTCTCTGCTCCACGATACCTGGGGCCTCAGCTGGAAGACACAAAGGGTTGGGGATGGAATCACCACTCCCTTGTCTGGTAGTGAATGCTGGCTGTCCGCCAAGCCGATGCTGATGCTGTTGACTAGAAAACCTACCTGTGGCCTCCTCATATATCCTAGGCTTCCTCACTAAATGGCATTTGGGCTCCTAGGGTGTCTCAGGAGAGGTAACAAGGCAGAAGTTGTATCCTTTCTAGGACCTAACCTCAGAAGTCGTGTAGCCTCACTGTGGCCATATTCTACTGGTTGTAGCAGTCTCAAATCCAAGAGGAGGGGCTAAGATGCATCTCTTGATGGGGACAGCAAGATTCTAGAAAAGCCTGTGGGACAATGGCTACCACTGTGACCATTCTCAGAAAGTACCATCAGCCATGTATGTACATACAGAGAAACAAAGGGAAAATAACACAAATGTGATAAAATATTAAAAGTAACAACCACAAAATATGGTTAAAGAGTATACAAGGGTGTTCTACATTTTCTCACAACTTTTCTGTGGGCCTGAAAGTATTTCATAATACAAAGCTAAAAAACAAGCAACAAAAAAGTATTTATCAAATTGACCTAATAATGTTAAACTGTGAATTTCAAATAGAATTGATTAAAAATAGAATCATTATTAAAAGTAGCACGTTATAAAAATATTTAAAATGCGGTCACATTTTCCCAGACTTAACTCAGTATTTTCGCATTCAGTTCTTACTTGTAAAAGAGTCCCACTACCCTTGACTAGCCTATGTAGGCTCCATGACGATCACCACACCGCACATGTCCTCACCATCCAGACGGCAATATACACTCTTCAGTAAGATTGGCCCAACAACCACACACGTGGAGGTCACAGCAATGTAAATTGCTCTAAAAGTTTCTAGATGCTTACACTCAATTTTAGAACCTACCTCATCATGGCCCTTGAACAGGCTGTGGATCAACATCAGTGTGTAAACCACACTTAGAGTGGCACCATTTTAGGCTGCATTTTTGGTACTTTTGTTGAAGCAGCTCATGCTACCATTTAAAAAAATACTTTAGCCTTCTCCATCTAATTTGAAATGTCATTTCACCATAAACTAAATCCTCATATGTACTTGGCCTTGTTCTAGGTCTTATGTTTTATTCCACTAGTCTTCACTGGCATCATGTTGGTTTAGCTACTATAACTTTAGATGATGATTTATGCACTACTCTTCATTGCAAGATTTTCAGAAATCTTCCTGATGACCCCTAAAATACCTTTTCAGGCCAGCTGCGGTGGCTCACCCCTGTAATTCCAGCACTTTGGGAGGCCAAAGCAGGCAGATCACTTGAGTCTAGGAGTTCGAGACCAGCCTTGCCAACAAGGTGAAACCCCATCTCTACTAAAAATACACTAGCCATGCATGGTGGCATGCGCCTGTAGTCCTAACTACTTGGGAGGCTGAGGCAGGAGAATCATTTGAACCCAGGAGGCGGAGGCTGCTGTGAGCCGAGATCATGCCACTGCACTCCAGCCTGGGCAAGAGAGCAAGACACTGTCTTAAAAATAAAATAAAATAAAATAAAATAAAATAAAATAAAATAAAGTAAAATAAAGTAAAATAAAATAAAATAAAATAAAATAAATTCCTTTTCAAGTTGGAAAAGAACTAATTTTTACTATTATTGGAATGTAGCAAATAATTAATTTAGAGAGAACTATTAAATTTTCCCTTTCAGGAACAGAGTATCTCTTTTAATTCATATGCCTTCATATATTTCCTTCAGAAAAGTTTTACAATTTTTATATCTTTTTTATTTTTGTTTTTCTAAGTTTTTATTTCTATAGGTTCTGAGGGAACAGGTGGTATTTGGTTACATGAGTAAGTTCTTTAGTGGTGATTTGTGAGATTTTGGTGCCCCCGTCACCAGAGCAGTATGCACTTGACCCAATTTGTAGTCTTTTAACCCTCACCCCCTTCCCACATTTCTCCCCAAGTCCCTAAAGTCCATTGTATCATTCTTATGCCTTTGCATGGTCATAATTTAGCTCCCACTTATGAGTGAGAACATACGATGTTTGGTTTTCTATTCCTGAGTAACTTCACTTAGAATAATAGTCTCCAATTCCATCCAGGTTGCTGCAAATGCCATTAATTCATTCCCTTTTAGTATTCTGAGTAGTATTCCACCATATATATATATCACAGTTTCTTTATCCACTCATTGATGCATGGGCATTCGGGCAGTTTCCATATTTTTGCAATTGCAA
Source organism: Rhinopithecus bieti (assembly GCF_001698545.2). Classification (NCBI taxonomy): domain Eukaryota; kingdom Metazoa; phylum Chordata; class Mammalia; order Primates; family Cercopithecidae; genus Rhinopithecus; species Rhinopithecus bieti. The sequence continues at coordinate 4,928,692 of NW_016803481.1, read as the reverse complement.
ATTGTGCTGCTATAAACATGCATGTGCAAGTATCTTTTTCATATAATGACTTCTTTTTCTCTGGGTAGATACCCAGTAGTGGGGTGGCTGGATCAAATGGTAGTTCTATTTTGAGTTCTTTAAGGCATCTCCACATTGATTTCCATAGTGGTTGTGCTAGTTTCCATTCCCACCAGCAGTGTAGAAGTGTTCCCTTTTTACTGCATCCATGCTGACATCTATTTTTTTTTTATTATGGCCATTTTAGTGAGAGTAAGGTTATAATTTTTATTTCTCATCAGATTTGTATTATTCCTGGATATTTGAGGAAGCACTAACCAATACTGAAAGGAAGAATGAACATGTCATCAAGGCCAGCTTGAGCTTCAGCTGTGATGGTGGTAGGAATCACAGTGGAGACCACAAGGTCTCTGCAAGAAGGGTCATGTCAGAGTCCAGGGAGTCTCCTAGGGTACACTCATCCTAACAAAGAAAGTAAGGTGTGTAAGTTTGGTCTTGTGACAATACTTACATCATTAAAAAAGGAAGAGTATATTAGAGTGTCTAAGTCCTGAAGAAAAAGACTGGGCGTAGTGGCTCACACCTGTAATCCCAGCACTTTGGGAGGCTGAGGTAGGCGGATTGCTTGAGCGCAGGAGTTCAAGACCAGCCTGAGCAACATGGCAAAATCCCATCTCTACAAATATAAAAATTAGCCGGGTGTGGTGGTGGGTACCTGTGGTCCCAGCTGCTGAGGAGGCTGAAGTGGGAGAATCACTTGCGCCCAGGGGGTCCACGCTACCGTGAGCCAAGATTGTGCCACTGCCCTCCAGCCTGAGTGACAGACATCCTGTCTCAAAAACAAAACGAACAAACAAAACAAAACCAACAAAAAAAGTGATAAGTAAAAATGGAAAACTTGTTTATATAATAGACTTCTGGAAGAAACTGAATCAAAAGTTTATATAAGTAAATAAGAAAGCTAAAAGAGGCTAGGCGCAGTGACTCACATTTGTAATCCCAGCACTTGGGAAGGCTGAGATGGGAGGATTGTTTGAGCCCAGGAGTTCAAGACCAGGCTGGGCAACACAGCAAGAGCCCATCTCTAATAATAATAATAATAATAATAATGTAAATATGAACTTAAACTAAACTGAATATCATTTCCACCTTCGACTTTGACAAAAATCCATACATTTGGCAGCACATTCTATCAGTACGACTGTAGGGAAATCAGCATACTCACAAGCTTCTGGTGAAAATGCAAATAGCTTCCATTCTCATCATCAGCTGTCAGGAACATCTATTGGCGTCAGAGTACTGAGTAGCAGCAACGAATGCGAGAGGAAAATGAAATGACAACTTCAAATTTCTGAGAGAATTAATTTCTCACTAAGTATTCCATACTCAGCCAAACACTTATCAACATTTCCAAAGAAGTAAAGACCCTAAGAGTTAATCTCCAATGCACCATTTCTGAAAAAATTACTTCAGGTGTCATTCTAGCAAAATGAAAATGGAATCCAAGAATGAACACGAATTTAACATGAATAACTTTCTTTTTAAGTGGCATTTACAAAGCATACAGTTTGAATAGGACACTAAGATTTTTTTCTTCTCTTCCTTGAACATGACAGTCAAAAAAAAAAGAAAAAGAAAAGAAAAGAAATAGACTACCCAGTGAAAAAAAAAAAAAAGTCATGGGTCTGTATAAGGCAAATTAAAATGTAGACTGATAATGAGTAATTGCTCAGCGGGAAAAAGATTCCACTTGATTTTGATGCTTACGATCTTTTTTTTCCCAAGCAGTGCAGTTTCAATGACGTAGGATTGCATTTTCTTTTCTATAGGTCTAACACCTCACTTGATTCTTCAGTAGTTAATATCTTCATCATTATATTGAAAGTCCCACTGATTAATGTTCAATTTTAGAATAAATCTGTACACAAAGCACATGGAAGTTTTAATTATAATTACAGAAAAATAATCCTTAACAATGTACAACTAATGATATCACTGACAGAAGCCAAGCGTAGAGGAGGGAAAATGGAGGAAAGTACAGGAACAATAATTTTCACATCTTACGTGTGGGTAATCAATAAAGAGTGCTGAAAGTCAGTGTCAAAAGTTATATGAAGCTGGGTGTGGTGGTTCACGCCTATCATCCCAGCACTTTAGGAAGTTGAGGTGGGAGGATCACTTGAGACCAGGAGTTTGAGACCAGCCTCGGCAACATAGTGAGACGCCATCTCTATTCTACACATTAAAAAAGCGAAAAAAGAGTTATTTAAGCCAGGCGCGGTGGCTCACGCCTGTAATCCTAGCACTTTGGGAAGCTGAGGTGGGCAGATCACGAGGTCAGGAGTTCGAGACCAGCCTGACCAACATGGCAAAACCCCATCTATACTAAAATTACAAAATTAGCCAGGCTTGGTGGCGCATGCCTGTAATCCCAGCTACTCAGGAGGCTGAGGCAGAAGAATCGCTTGAACCCAGGAGGCGGAGGTTGCGGTGAGCCGAGATCATGCCATTGCACTACAGCCTGGACAACAAGAATGAAACTCTGTCTAAAAAAAAAAAAAATTGTTTAAACTATAACTAAATTAAAGAAGTAAGGAAGTGTCAAGGGGCAAGAGAAGAGAGGCAGGTGTGTTAAATTCAGAGATTCAATAGATACTTTTCAAACTTTTATTTTAGGTTCAGAGGTACATGTAGAAGTTTGTCATATAGGTAAATTGAATATCACGGGGGTTTGGTGTACAGATTATTTTGTCACCCAGTAATTAGTTTTTCAATCTTTACCCTCCTCCCATCCTCCACCCTCTAGTACGCTCTGGTATCTGTTGTTCCCTTCTTTGTATTCATGTGTATTCAGTATTTAGCTCTCACTTACAAGTGAGAACCTGCAGTATTTGGTTTTCTGTTCATGTGTTAGTTCACTTAGAATAATGGCCTCCAGCTGCATCTGTGCTGTTGCAAAGGACATGAACTAATTTTTTATGGCTGTGTAGTATCCCATGGTGTATATGTGCCACATTTTCTTTATCCAATCTGTTGCTGATAGGCATTTAGGTTGATTCTATGTCTTTGCTATTGAACGCAATGAACATATGCGTGTATGTGTCTTTTTGTGGTACAATGATTTATATTCCTTTGGGTATATACATAATAATAGGATTGCCAGGTCCAATGGTAGTTCTGTTTTAAGTTATTTGAGAAATTGCCAAACTGCTTTCCACAGTGGCTGAACTAACTTACATTCCCACTAGCAGTGTGTAAGTGTTCCCTTTTCTGTGCAACCTCACCAGCCTCTGTTGTTGTCGTTGTTGTTGTTGTTGTTGTTGTTGATGATGATGGAATCTCACTGTGTTGTCCAGGCTAGAGTGTAGTGGCACGATCTTGGCTCACTGCAATCTCTACCTCCCAGGATCAAGTAATTTTCGTGCCTCAACCTCCCAAGTAGCTGGGATTACAGGCATGCACCACCACGCCTGGCTAACTTCTGTATTTTTAGCAGAGACGGGGTTTCACCGTGTTGGCCAGGCTGGTCTTGAACTCCTGACATCCGGTGATTCGCCCGCCTTGGCCTCCCAAAGTAATGGGATTACAGGCATGAGCCACTGCATCTGGCTGCATCTGTTGTTTTTTGACTTTTTAATAATAGCTAATCTGACTGGTGTGAGACAGTATTTCGCTGTGGTTTTGATTTGCATTTTTCTAATGATTAGTGATATTGAGCACTTTTTCATATGCCCATTGGCTGTGTGTATAGCTTCTTTTGAAAAGTGTTCATGTCCTTTGCCCACTTTTTAACGGTTTTTTGGTTTTTGCTTGATTTGTTTAAGTCCCTTACAGATTCTGGATATTAGACCTTTGTCAGATGCCATGGTTCGCAAATATATTCTCCCATTCTGTAGGTTGTCTGTTTACTCTGATGATAGTTTCTTCTGCTGTGCAGAAGGTCTTTAGTTTAATTAGGTCTCACTTGTCAATTTTTGGTTTTGTTGCAGTTGCTTTTGGCATCTTTGTCATGAAATCTTTGCCAGGGCTTATGACCAGAATGGTATTTCCTAGGTTTTCTTCCAGGGTTTACAGGGTTTACATTTGAGTCTTTAATCCATCTTGAGTTGATTTTTGTATATGGTGTAAGGAAGGGGTCCAGTTTCAATCTTCTGAATATGGCCAGATAGTTACCCCAGCACCATTCATTGAATAGGGAGTCCTTTCCTCATTGATTGTTTCTGTCACAGAGAGTCAATATATACTTTTTAAGTTGATGAATCAAGAAATAGAGATACAGAAGCAAGTTATGTAGCATTTCGTGTCAAATAAGCAGAAGAACTAGATAACAGAAGCAGTTGAAATTATTGGGGGTGATTGCACCTTTTACTTTATATCTCTGTGCTTCTATTATTATTTTACCAAGTGTGGTAGACAGAATAATGGTTCCTAAGATGTCCATGTCCTAGTCCTGGGAACCTGTAAATATGTCACCTTACATAGCAAAAGAGATTTTGTGGATATGATTAGGCTAAGGATTGTGAGATGGGGAGATTATCCTAGAGTCTGGATGGGCTCAATGCAATTACAAGGGTCCTTACAAGAAGGAGGCAGGAACGTGAGAGTCAGAGAGGAGATGTAACAATGGAAGAAAGTTGAAGCGATGCACTTTGAAGATGAAGGAAGAGGCGATGAGCCAAGGAATTTGGGTAACTTCTAGAAGCTGGAAAAGATATGAAAATGATTCTCCCATAGAGACTCCAGAAAAAAACAAAGCTTTGCCAACATTTTGATTTTGGCAACATTTGATTTTGATTTATCCCTAAAGACTCATTTTGGACACCTGACCTCCACAACTTCAAGATAACAAATTTGCATGGCATGCCAGCTCATGCCTAAATCCCAGCAACGTGAGAGGCTGAAGCAGGAGGATTGCCTGAACCCAGGAGTTCAAGGTTGCAGTGAGCCGTGATTGCACCACCGTACTCCAGCCTGAGTGACAGAGCACCCATCTTTAAAAGTTAATAATAATAATAATATTTTAAGACAATACGTTTACGTTGTTTTAAGCCACTAAATTTGTGGGAAATGGAATGGAGTCCTACCCTTTTTCCTTGGTGAAGGTAGGAAGGGGCATATTTTCATTTTGTATGTATTAGTTTAAAAAGCTTTAACCAGCCAGCAAAACTTCAGGAATATCCCTTATGTCCCTGAAGGCCCAAATACTAAATTATCAGACATAGCACTGTCCTGAAAGACTTTCAGCGTGGAAGAATGTTTTGCCATCCTTCCCACCTTCAGCTGACGGAGGAAGCAAAGTAATGTCCATACAGAAGGACAGCTCTGAGAAATCTAGACCCTGTCCCAGGGTTGCGGAGGCTAGCCCTCCCACCTGCTCCTGTCATGGCCATCCATTACGAAATTGATGTCGCCATCAGTCATAGAGATTGCTAAGAGGTCAGAGGACATTGCCTAGGAAATCCAGGACATGGCACTATTTTAGTTAGATACTTCTTGTATCACGGCTCCAAGTCACCATTCTCGGGGGGAGGGGTCCTTTTTTATTTCTCTCCCAATGCCAGAACTTTACCCTTTAGAAGACGTGTGCAGCAGAGTGACTTCTAGACACATCGCTAACTTAGAGCAATGTGGTGCTTTTTTTTTTTTTTTTTTTTTTTTTTTGAGACAGGGTCTCACTCTGTCACCCAGTCTGGAGTGCAGTGGCATGATCACAGCTCACTGCAGCCTCTACCTTTCAGGCTTGAATAATCCTCCCACCTCAGCCTTCTGGGTAGCTGGGACCCCAGGTATAGGCCACCATGCCCAGCTAATTTTCTGATTTTTTGTAGAGACAAGGTATCACTACTTGGGCTCAAGTGATTCTCTTGCCTTGGCTTCCCAAAGAGCTGGGATTACAGGTGTGAGCCACTGCACCCAGCCTATATGATGATTTTGAAAGCACTGCAACTCTTGGTCTGACTAGTGGCCATTTATAAAGGCACCCTCACCCTAGCCTTCTCACTTTTTATCACAACTACGTCCTTGGTGGTCTTAGCTCAGGAAATCTGGTTGGTATAACTCAAGTGGAATACAATATTTCTCCCACGGAAGAAGGAAAAGCAAGTGACCAGGGCAGGTGAAGAGCTCACCTGGGAGTTCTGAAATGTAGCATGGAGGACTTGAGGGGGAACTAAAACAGTGCATTGCAGCTCCTTTTACAAAATGTCTCCATCAAAACCCTCAACACACTCAAGAGAGTCTGCATTTATCCAAGATCCTGAGGTGTTGGTGTTTCTCCTGCACCTCTCAAGTCACTCCTGAAACAGCATTCTTTTTTTTTTTTTCTTTTTCAGCCAATGGAATTGTTCTGTTAAAATTAGAATGAGTGGATTTTCGCTGCTTTGGTTCATGGAAGGAATATTCATTTTAGGGGAAAACACCTCAACTTAATGAATAAGTACTGGGACAAATACAAAATTTAATCAACGGGACACGTACAGGCAAAAAAGGACTCAATGTAGGACAAGGCGTTCTCTTTTAAGAGCCAACAGTCTCTGCCACATCCATCAAGTTTTGGACCCTTTCTATGTTTTAGGATATGCTAGACACAGAAAATAATGTGTGCTGTGGATTTTTAAAAAGTACTATATGTAAAAATAGCATGTGAGAAATAATTATGAAGATGATCTTATATCGGTTGGGATTTGGTTCCATTCTGAGCTGCCGTAGTGGCGCGTGCCCATAGTCCCAATCACCTGGGAGACTGAGGCAAAAGGATCACTTGAGCCCAGGAGTTCATGGCTGCAGTGAGCTGTAATGGTGTCACTGCACTCCAGCCTGGGTGACAGAGTAAGACCCCATCTTTAAAAAAATTAAATAAGTAAATTGATAGATAAGTAAAGATGCATGTGGCTCCATTCTGAGTGACAGAAAATCTAAAGCAGCAGTGGTAGCTGGGTGTCGTGGTGTGCACCTGTAGTCCCAGCTACTTGGGAACTTGAGGCAGGAGACTCGCTTGAACCCAGGAGGTCAAGATTGCAGTGAGCCGAGATTGCACCACTGCACTCCAACCTGGGCAACAGAGCAAGACTCCGTCTCAAAATAAATAAATAAATAATAAAAATCAAGCAGCAGTGGCATAAGTAAGAAAGAACTTTATTTCTCTCGCACATAAACCATGGCTAGAGATGAATGGCATAGGGGGCTGATTTGAAAACCCCAATCATTAGGGACTCAGATCATCACTTGGCTTCCACTTCATGTTCCAAGGTAGACAGCAGCAATGACAAAGCGTTCTGGAACCAAATGGCAGGCTTCTGACTACCGCTCACCCCTCAAATATATTATATATAACTCTATTAGTATATTAATTATAATATATATATTATAGTAGTATATTTTTTTTTTTTTTTTTTTTTTTTTTTTTTTTTTGAGACGGAGTTTTGCTCTTGTTGCCCAGGCTGGAGTGCAATGAGGCGATCTCATTTCACTGCAACCTCTGCCTCCCATGTTCAAGTCATTTTCCTGCCTCAGCCTCCTGAATAGCTGGGATTACAGGGGCATGCCACCTTGCCCGGCTGATTTTGTATTTTTAGTACAGACAGGGTTTCTCCACGTTGGCCAGGCTTGTCTCGAACTCCTGACCTCAGGTGATCCACCTGCCTTGGCCTCCCAAAGTGCTGGGATTACAGGCATGAACCACCAGGCCTGGCCCCTTTAAATATTTTGAAAGGGGGTAATTAACTGCCTGGATAAACCTTTTTTTTTTTTTTTTTTTTTTTTCCTTAAAAAAATACAGAAACACATATCATTTCAATAGCCAGAGCTCAGCACCTAACCACATTCTAGCCACATTGGAAGTGGGGAAGTACTAGCCTTTATTCTTGATAGCTTTTTGTCCAGCTAAAAAATGGAATTTCTGTTATTAAGGAAGGAGTGGGGAGAATGGACATTCAAGGAAAACTAGCACTCTCTGGCACACCCCACAAATGTTCTCATTAATTAATAAATCTAGAGTAACCGCTTCGTATTTATGGTAGCTCTAAACCCCAGTGAAGACACAGGCCTTTTTCCATTAGGATTGAGAGGGGAGAATTATCCTTCCGATCCCTTAGAGAGCTCTGATAAAGAAACTCGCACAGAGTTATAAAGAGAAAGGAAGCAGCTATTAATAAAAGACAAGTAGAATCAAAAATGTATTAGAAATGCTATGCAATGATAGCCACTAAAACTAATATAGACACTATTTATATAAAACTTCTTTTGGCCGGGTGTGGTGGCTCATGCCTGTAATCCCAGCACTTTGGGAGGCCGAGGCACATGGATTGCTTGAGCCCTGGAGTTTGAGACCAGCATGGGCAACATAGCAAAACCCTATCTCTACAAAAAGTATAAAAATTAGCCAGGCATGTAGCGGGCGCCTGTAGTCGTAGCTACTCAGGAGGGTGCGGTGGGAGGATCACCTGAGCCCAGGAGGTCAAGGATGCGGTGAACCATGATGGTGCCACTGTACTCCAGCCTGGGTGACAACGTGAGACCCTGTCTCAAAAAAAAAAAAAGAAAAGAAAAGAAAAAAAATTAAAACCACTTATTTTAAAATTTACAGTCATTCTCATTAAATCCTTACAAAAAATGTATAAAGTCTTTCTTATTATCCTCATTCAACAAATGGAAAGCTAAAATGTAAAGAACTTAAATGACTTACCTAAGTTTGAAAACAATGGCAGTATTAGGACTAAAATTAAAGTCCTCAGAGTCTGGAGTTCAGAATCTGTGCCCTTTTCTCCCCATCATTAGGCCTCCCTTCAGGCAGTCTGACAGAGCACATGCCTCCAAGTTGGAAGTGACTGATTCCTACAAACTCTCTGGGTGAGAAATGATGGCGCTGGAGATATGAGCTATGTGACATGGTTGGAACATTGGAAGAAAGATCCACCCCTTTGTGGCAAGATAGTCTGCTATAGTCTGAATGTCAGTGTACCTCCTCCCTGCCAAACTGCCAAAATTCCTAAGTTGGAGCTTAATTCCCAATGGGATAACATTGAGAGATGGAACATTTGGGAGACAGTTGAGTCTTGAGGGCTCCACTCCCATGAATGAGATTTGTGTCCTTATAAAAGAGGTTCGAGGAAGTTTCCTGGGCCTTTTGCTGCCATGTGAGGATGCTCACGGCAAGAAGGCACCATTTTTGAAGCAATCACCCAGACACTGAACCTGCAGGAGCCTGATCTCCCACTTCTCAACCTCCAGGCCTGTGAGCAATACCTTTTCATTGTTTATATGAACAATTATCCAGTTTAAGGTACTTTGTTTTCTTCTGTTTGTTTGTTTGTATGTTGAAACAGGGCCTCACTCTGTTGCCCAGCCTGAAGTACAGTGGTGCAATCATGGCTCACTGCAACCTCGACCTCCTGGGCTCAAGCTCTCCTTCCACCTCAGCCTTCCAAATAGCTGGGACTACAGGGGCATGCCACTACACCCAACTAATTTTTTTGTTTGTTTGTGTTTTTTGTAGAAACAGGGTCTTACTATGTAGTCCAGGCTGGTCTTGAACTCCTGGGCTCAAGCAATCCTCCTGCCTCAGCCTCTTGCTTCGGTCACGTGGGATTACAGGTGTAAGCCACTACGCCAGGCCTAAGGTATTTTGTTACAGCAGCAGAAACAGATCAAGACATTGCCTTTCTATAAAGGTCATGCTAAAAGCCAAACTCTTTTTCCTAAGTGAGATGTACAAGTGTTCAGGCAATGTAAGCCAAGAATTCTCCCACGCAGGCTGCTTCCTGAGATATTTAGCCTGCTACTGCCCAGCACCAACTTTTTGCCTCAGTTTTCATATGTTCTCCCTAGACTACTAGACCTCCAGTTACTATGGCGGTCGATTTTTAAAAAGTAAAAGCAACACACCCTGTTCATCTCAATATTATTCACAATAACCAAGAGGTGGGAACAACTCAAATGTCCATCAACAGATGAATGGATAAACAAAATATGGTATATCCATACAATGGTATATAATGCATCTTAGAAAGGAAGAGAATCATATCTCACTACAACATGGATGAACCTCAAAGACATTAGGCCAAACAAAATAAGCCATTCACAAACGGACAAATCTCATATGCTTTCACTCATATGAAGTATTTAGAGTAGTCAAAATCATAGAAACAGAAAGCTAAAAGATGATTAACGAAGGCTGTGGAAAGGGGGAGGAAGAATTAGGTTTAATGAGTACAGAGTTTCTATTGCGTAAGATGAAAATGTTTTAGAGATCTGTTATACAACCATGTGACTATACTAAACACTACTTAAGTATAAGATGTTATGATTTTTGCCACAATTTATTTATTTATTTAGATACGGGGTCTTGCTCTGTCATCCAGTCTGGAGTGCACTGGGACAATCTTGGCTCACTGCAGCCTCAACCTCCTGGGATTAAGAGATCCTCCTGCCTCAGCCCCACTAAGTAGCTGGGACTACAGGTGTGCAACACCATGCCCTGCTAATTTTGATAGTTTTGTAGAGATAAGGTTTCATCATATTGCCCAGGCTGGTCTTGAACTCCAAGACTTAGCGATCCTCTTGCCTTGGCCTCCCAAAGTGCTGGGATTACAGGCATGTGCCACCAAGCCTGGCTGCGACAATTTTTAAAAAGGAAAAAACGTTACCACACAAACACGCACACACACAAGTATGAAGTAGGGTTTTCCAGGCAAGAGGTAAGATGCTGGCCCAGCAATCAATTGCACAGCTTATTGTTACAGCTTCCAGCTACAGCTCAGCTGTAACTAGATAATTGGGCTGTGGTTCTTGGGTTCAGATTGAAACTCAGCAACTCAGGTTTTTAACTATTTACAGCTGGATTGAATCAAGTGTTGTCAAAAGGTAAACCTGTGGAGGATAAGAAAGAGAAACGATATGAGGCAGATTTTTGACTACTCATAGTGTGCAACGACAATGCTTTTCACAGCAAAGACGCTGGATAAATCTTTATCCAGTTGAACTGACTGGATCCTAATGATATCTGATGTTGACTCGCTTGCCTTCAGGAATGTTCTCCTAAGAAACAACACTTTGGCATGGGGTCCCTGACCACTTGCCTCAAATCTGCCAGAACAAGGAATGATTCCAACTATTTGAACTGCATCTCTACTTCTACTCTTCCAATAGCTGGCTCCTGGGTACACTTTCATGACTTCTCCACTTGGATTGATTAACCTGCCTATGTCTCCCTCCTGATTTTGCCCCTGTGCCCTACTGGACACCAGCTATTGCTATATTTTTCCATCTGCTTCATTCCCTCTCTGTTACGTAATTTCAATCCTTGGACACAAAATATCATCACACTTAGCAACAAACCCTTGGACTCACTAGAATATGGTGCTAAAAGTTCTTGGCATGTGCATACAATAACCAAAAAATGTTTTACAGCAAGCCATGTGTATTACACCAAGCAAGAACCAATAAGCCATTCTTGTCACCCTGATAGAAATACAACGTTTGTATCATCCTCAGTCTAAGGGAGTGCCTTTCAGGGGAAATCTAATTCATCTTCTCATTTCTAAACTAGGTTACCCTGAAAATATAGGAGTAAAAGTTATTACTGTCCTCTATGCAATGCAAATTAGTATGAAGGCACATAAAGGCCCAAAATTTGATTTTAAAAAATGTTGGTTTTTTGTTTGCTTGCTTGTTTGTTTGGAAGACAGAGTCTTGCTCTGTCATCCAGGTTGGAGTGCAGTGGTGCAATCTCAGCTCACTGCAACCTCCACACTCCCAGGTTCAAGTGATTCTCGTGCCTCAGCCTCCCAAGCAGCTGGGATTACAGGCATGGACCATCATGCACAGCTAATCTTTGTATTTTCAGTAGAGATGGGGTTTGACCATGTTGTCCAGGCTGGTCTCAAACTCCTGGCCTCAAGTGATATACCCACCTTGGCCCCCCAAAGTGCTGGGATTACAGGTGTGAGTCACCGCTCCTGACCAAAAATTTTGTATTAAAATGCGAAAGACAGAACAGGCACAATGGCCCACATCTGTAATCCTAGCAGTTTGGAAGGCCGAGGCAGGAGGGTTGCTTGAACCCAGGAGTTGAAGATCAGCCTAGACAACATAGTAAGATCTTGTCTCCACACACACACACACACACACACAAATTTAAAAGACCACCCCAAATAACCTGCAGAACCTTTTTTGGGTCTAATAATGTTTCCTAATAATCCATTCCACTAGATTAATCCTTTTGAATACAGAAAACTGAGGCTGAAGTGATAAAAACATAAATTTTCTGTAAGATCTACCTGGTACAGGCTGGGCGCGGTGGCTCACACCTCGTAATCCAGCACTTTGGGAGCCCAGGAGCGGCGGATCACGAGGTCGAGCCCAGAGTTGTAGAACATCCTCGGCTAATACGAGTGAAACCCTATCCTCACTAAAAAATACAAAAAAAATTAAGCCTGGGTGTGTTGGCGGGCGCCTGTAGTCCCAGCTACATAGGGAGGCTGAGGCAGGGAGAGAAGGCGTGAACCCGGGAGGGAGCTTCGCCAACTCGACGCGCCACTGCACTCCAGCCTGTGGACGCAGAGCCCGACTGCCCGTCTTCAAACAAAAAAAAAAAAAAAAAAAAAAAAAAAAAAAAAAAAAATCTACCTGGTAGAGTTGTCATGACATCTAAATGAGAGGATTTGTGTAAAGCTCTTGGCACCGTAATTCTTAGCACATAGTAAGATTTGGATAAGTGGAAATAGTGAAAGCAACATAAAACTCACGGTTCCCGCCATGAGAGGGCAGGTTTTAAAAGAATACTGAATATTCAGAGCAACCAGCTATTAGATAGCTGCAATTTATAGCTACAACAGCAGGTGGCACTAGCACCATATCTATCTCGTTTTACCTTGAACCTATTTTTTTTTTCTTTTTTTCTTTTCTTTTCTTTTCTTTTCTTTTCTTTTTTTTTTTTTTTTGAGACAGGGTCTCCTTCTGTTCCCTCTATTGCCCAGGCATCCAGTGGTACAATCACAACTCGCAGCAGCCTCGGCCGTCCTGCGTTCAAGTGATCCCACCTCAGCTCCCAAGTAGCTGGGACCACAGGCACACACCACCATGCCTGGCTAATATGTAGTTGGGTTTGTTCTCCAAACCTGTGATACAAGGGAATCCCAAGACATGCTATAGTCCAAGCCTGATCACACAAGTCAGTAAAAATCTGGCTTCCCAAGTGGGCCTAGAGAATGAACTATCATCAGTTGTAAAGGCAGCAGCGTACAAAATTAAATACGTGAAGATACTTGTGAAAGCAACAGAAATATAATTGGAAAATATAATTACAATTACTGTTAAATTAACCACGAGCATATCTATCAAGCAATTTAAGAGCGATTTCAGAGACGTTGGTAGTTTTCCCGTCACGATACTCAAAGTCTTTTGAACATTCCTTCTAACAAATGCATATCCTGTACTATCCCAGAAAAGGTTGCTTGACCATTCCAGGTTTAAAAAAGGCCACAAATGTGGAATATTCTTGTTTCAGTGGCCCATAGTAGAACAACACTATCTATTTTAAAAAGCGCATTAGAAAGCAGACAAAACCTCAATAAATTTTAAAATTTCATGAAATCAGTCCATGGCAATTCATTGCATTTTGAAATAGCAATAATTTATCATATACTACTGAAAATAGCTTATGAAACTATGTAAGAATAACAAAAACTAAAAAAGATCAAGGCGGGGTGGGAAATGTTGCTTTTCCTGAAAAAGAAAGCTGGAAAAAAAACGCTTAAGAAAGAAAAAATTAAGACCACGCCTATAATCCCAGCACTTTGAGAGGCTGAGGCAGGAGAAGAAGAGTGAACTCGGCCGGGCACGGTGGCTCACGCCTGTAATCCCAGCACTTTGGGAGTCCGAGGTGGGTGGATCAGAGGTCAGGAGATGGAGACCATCCTGGCTAACACGGTGGAAAGCCGTCTCTACTAAAAAATACAAAAAAACACAATTAGCCGGGCGTGGTGTCAGGTGCCTGTAGTCCCAGCTACTCAGGAGGCTGAGACAGGAGAATGGTGTGAGCCCGGGAGGTGGAGGTTGCAGTGAGCCGAGATCATGCCACTGCACTCTAGCCTGGGCGACAGAGCGAGACTCCGTCTCAAAAAAAAAAAAAAAGAGTGAACTCAGTCAATAGGGGGAAGATGCTCTCTGTGCGAAATATATTTGTGCAAACACCACCACTAAAGTCTCCATTGCAACCAGACTTCTGTGGTTAGTGCAGAAAGGATGATGTTGACAGAGACTGCAACACCATCCCAACCACAGGGGCAGGGCTGTCAGCTTCCACTGGGCTGGGAGGTAAACTGTGAGGTCCTGCAAATCCTTTTATGGGGGCCTTGGCATCTGCCTTGCTGGAAGGGTTCAGAATGACACCATGTAACCCACTGCAAAGGCAGATTCCACCCAGAGAGTACCACATTGACATGTAAAAGAACAACAATTGGGTTGACCTGTTTAAAAACTTTTCCATAACAAATTAAGTTATTTACAGGTTAGAGTCTCTTCTGTGTTTAAAGATGAATAAATTCAGAGAGGAAAACAGAATTTGCAGAATTAAAATATCATACATTTCAGTAGTAGCAAATTAGTAAATTTAATGAATCACATTAGTATAATATCTATCTATCTAGCCTGTGAAGTTCCTTTATATGTACTTCAAAACAAGAGAAAAAAGTTAAACATGATAAAATTCTGATTTATTCAGCCAGGAACAGTGGCTCATGCCTGTAGTCCTTGTGCTTTAAGAGGCCAAGGTTAGGGGATTGCTTGAGGCCAGAAGTTCAAGGTTGCAGTGAACTATTACCATGCCACTGCACTGCAGCCTGGGAGACAGAGTAACACCTCATCTCTACAAAAAATTAAAAAATAATTAGCTGGACATAGTGCCTCTTGCCTAAAGTCCAAGCTACATGGGAAACTGAGGTGGGAGGGCTGCTTGAGCCTGGGAGGTCGAGGCTACAGTGAGCTATGATCGTGCCACTGCGTGGCAGCCTGGGCAACAGAGTGAGATCCTGTGTCCAAAAAAAAAAAAGAAAAAATGGAATTCTGATCTAATCAAAAATATTCACTGTTGGTTCTACTAGTTAATTACGTCATCAGCAAATATTGATAATTAATGTCTCTTATTTCCTTGCATGGAATAGAGCACCCTCTGCATACTGCTCTCACTATGGTGTGATAGGACCTTCTTTTCTTATTTCTGATTAATAGGAATTCATGGCAATTTACGTTTAAGTGTAATGCTGGCTGCTTGTTTCTATTAATAATATATACTCTATCATGTTGAGGAGGTATAGCCTATTCTTAGTTTACTAAGGGTTTTGATCAAGAATGAGTGTTTTCAAATCCCTTTTACATATCAATCCAGATAATCATTTGGTTTTTCTCTACTGACCTTTTGATGAAATAAATTCTATTGATAAGCTTCCTATTATTGAACTGCTCTTGTACTTTAAAAATAAAACTTATAGCTGGGCGCCGTGGCTCATGCCTGTAATCCCAACACTTTGGGAGGCGGAGGAGGGCAGATCACCTGAGGTCAGGAGTTTGAGACCAACCTGGCCAACATGGTGAAACCCTGTCTTTACTAAAAATACAAAAATTAGCCAGGCATGATGATAGGCACCTGTAATCCCAGTTACTGGAGAGGCTGAGGCAGGAGAATCACTTGAACCCGGGAAGTGGAGGTTGCAGTGGAGGTTACAATGAGCCGAGATCGCACCACTGCACTCCAGCCTGGGCAACAGAGTGAGACTCCATCTCAAAAAAAAAAAAGAATAAAATGTATTTAGTCATCCTGTATCATTTTTTTCATGCAGAACAATATGAGATTCACTAATATTTTCTTTAGTTTTGCATCTCTGTTTATAGTTGAATTTGTATTATATTTATACAAATACATGTTTCTATTTATATTTTTGGCTCCATATTTTAGCAGGCTTTACTGCCAAGGTTAGGCTAGTTTCATAAAACAAACTTTTTTTTTCCTTTTCTTTTGAGTCAGAGTCTCACTTCATTACCCAAGCTGGAGTGTAGTGATGTGATGTTGTCTCACTGCAACCTCTGCCTCCTGGGTTCAAGTGATTCTCGTGCCTCAGCCTCCCAAGTAGCTGGAATTACAAGCGCACGCCACCACACCCAGCTAATTTTTTTGTATTTTCAGCAGAAACAGGGTTTTGCTACGTTGTCCATGCTGGTCTTGAACTCCTGACCTAAAATGATCCACCCATCTTGGCCTCCCAAAGTGCTGGGAGTCACCACATCTGTCCTCACTCTATCATTTTCTACGGAACAGTTTATATTACATTCAGTTGACCTATTCCCTGAATGTAAAAAACTATTTGCCTTTATAGCTAGGCCTGGCACATTTTTTAGCTATAATATTTTGACCACACTTTCAATTTCTTCTATGCTGTTTGGTTGGCTCAGGTTTTTTATTTCTTGGCTCAATTTTGTTTATTTACATTTTCCTAATGAGTTCTGTTTTCACTGTGATCTTTACAATGTATTATATAAGAACTACAATGCACATCCTAGTCTTACATAAGTGGCTTTTCTATGGTCCCATACCCTTTTACTTCATTATATCTATTTGTGTTTTTCTTTTATTCTTGACTAGATTCCCTAAAAGTATATTCATTTTATTGCTATGTTTCTACTTAAAACAGCTTACAGAATATTAAGTAAAATACATGGCCATTTGAATTTTCCTATTTTTCACATTCTAGGAAAACGTAGGTGGAATTTCCTGTCTTCAAATAATACACCATCCTGAAGAATTCTAACATTTGTACCCAGGCAACACATCACAACAACAATTTTACAAGTAAGAAGACTGTGTTCAAGAGAGGCCTTTTTGGCAATTCACAGGACAAATAAAAATGCAACCTCCAGGGCCAGTGTTTGCCCAGCTCTTGCTGTGTGGGCCAATCCAAAGTTAATAAGGACAGACATTAATCACTGGATCATTTCTAAATGGAAATCATTTCCTCATCCAGGAAGAATCTAAATGAGTTTTCTCTCCATTTATGAGACTTTTTGCATATGTGGTATAAGTCATTCAGGGGAACAAACCCTGAGGCATAATTTCAGGGGAGGGAAGGGCTTGTTTAAGTAAGAACTTTATGCCACAGTACATGACTAAGAAACTATGTAAGTAATGAACCCTAGGGCCTTGCCCTCCTGATTCAGCCAAGCCAGGTAATTGCTGCAAAGTATTTAAAGATTCCTTGTTATTTTGAAAGAAGTGAGTTCAGAAATATTGCTCAAACATGACACAGACAACCCTGGGACGAAGCTACACTTTGAGATTGGAGATTATACCAAAAAAAAAAAAAAAAAAAAAAACCCAAAACCCCAAACTGTAATAGTGTAGCCTACATTTTAATATTAAAGATTTGTAGTTTGGCTATTATGAGTATTGTAATCACATAGTTGCTTAATTAAAACACTGCCTTTCAAAATATCTATTAAGAAATTCAAAATGTGGCCGTCTAAATGAACGTTCTCTAAAACTTTAAGTCACTTTTATTGGTGCTATAACAATTCTACACTAAATGTAGTTTCTCCCAGGAGGGTAAAGATTTACATTCAAAAACATGAATTCTGAGGACAAGGACCAATTAGAGAACAAATAGCTGTCCCAATCTCAGTGAGCTAATGAACACAAAAGCGTTTAGGAACATTATCCATCTGGAGCTGGTTCTACAATTTCATCACCCCCACCTCCTTTTCAAGCCTCCTTCAGGTATTTCTGGAAGATCTCAGGGTGTATAGCTGAGTATTCACAAATCAATTGGGCTATTTTGTTTTTTTCTGCTATGACCTTCACCAGGTGGTATCACCAGTATCTACTTGGTCTTGCAAATATTTAAATAGATATTGTCATACCTCCTTCTAGTACCCTTATCTCAGGCAGGCCCCATGTCATTTCCACTGGGATATCCATGAGAATGCCACCCTCCCCTCTGTAGAAGCCTGCTTGTTCAGTGGGTACCAAACCATTGTTTGTGCACTGCTGTCTTACCAGGGGTTAGTAAATTTATTTTATTTTATTTTATTTTATTTTTTATTTTTGAGATAGAGTCTTACTCTGTTGCCCAGGCTGGAGTGCAGTGGTACAATCTCTGCTCACTGCAACCTCCATCTCCTGTGTTCAAGTGATTCTCCTGCCTCAGCCTCCCAAGTAGCTGGAACTACAGGCGTGTGCCACCACACCCCGCTACTTTTTGTATTTTTAGTAGAGACGAGGTTTCACCATGTTGGCAGGCTGGTCTCAAACTCCTGACCTCTAGTAATCCTCTTGCCTCAGTCTCCCAAAGTGCTGGGATTACAGGCATGAGCCATTGCGACGAGCCAAGTTTTCTATTTACAGTTCTTATCAGTGGAAATAGAGTTGAAAGGGCCAGGCCAGTAGACAACTCCGCAACACAGATATTCACTGCTTTCAGAAGTGCCCCCATCCTCCGATTTCTATGGCAACTTTTACTAGTGGAGTCCT
Organism: Rhinopithecus bieti; assembly: GCF_001698545.2. Classification (NCBI taxonomy): domain Eukaryota; kingdom Metazoa; phylum Chordata; class Mammalia; order Primates; family Cercopithecidae; genus Rhinopithecus; species Rhinopithecus bieti. The sequence goes on along the minus strand of NW_016803481.1, from coordinate 4,910,178 downwards.
TCTCTTCCCATGACTTCTCTTCCAAGGGCTTCTCACAAATCCTTATGCAAACAGACTTCCAGTGGGAAAGCAGCACCACACGCTTCCTTAGTTATGCTGCTCCTTCTGGAGGCCCCCAGCCTTCCCACCCGCCGAAAGGGATGATAGTCATAGTGCAGAGCGGGGATTGGAAAACTAAGGCCCAAGGGCCAACTGTGCCTCACCACCTGTTCCTGTGCAGCCTGCAAGATAAAGATAAGATAAAGAAAAGTTTTCGTTTTTTTTTTTTTTTTTGAGACAGAGTCTTGCTCCGTCACCAGGCTGGAGTGCAATGGTGCAACCTCTGCTCACTGCAACCTCTGCCTCCCGGGTTCAAGCCATTCTCCTGCCTCAGCCTCCTGAGTAGCTGGGATGACAGGCACGCGCCACTACATGCAGCTAATTTTTGTATTTTTAGTAGAGACAGGGTTTCACCACATTGGCCAGAATGGTCTCCATCTCCTGACCTCGTGATCCGCCTGCCTCAGCCTCCCAAAGTGCTGGCATCACAGGCGTGAGCCACCGCACCTGGCCAAGATAAGAATGTTTGCTACATTTTCACATGAGACAGAAAAAAATCAAAAGAAGGATAAACAATAATATCCCTTCCCCTTCCCTTTCCCCTTTCCCTTCCCTTCCCTTCCCTTTCCTTTTTTTAAGATAAGGTCTCACTCTTACTGCCCAGGCTGGAGTGCAGTGGCACAACAATAACAGCTCACTGTTATTGTGAGCTCCCCAGGCTCAAGTGATCCTTTCACCTCAGCCTCTTGAATAGCTCGAACAACATGTGTGTGCCAACACACATTTCTAATTTTTGTGTTTTTTGTAGTGACAGATTATCTTCATGTTGCCCAGGCTGGTCTTGAACTCCTGGACTTAAGCAATCCACCCACTTCGGCCACTCATACTGCTGGGATTACAGGGGTGAGTCACTGCACCTGGCCAGAATCGTATTTCATGTGCATAAAAACTACACGAAATTCAAATTTCGTATCTACTGTGAAAACCTTAGCCAAATTAAATTTAGCATAGTTTAATTGAGCAAAGAACAACTTGAGAATCAGGCAGCCTCCTGAGCCAGGGTAGGCTCAGCAACTCCAGTGCAGCCACGTGGTGGAAGATGACTTACAGCAGAAGAAGGAAAGCGATGTACAGAAAACGGAAGTGAGGGACAGAAACAGGTGGATTGGTTACAGCTCGGCATCTCGGCGTTTACCTTATTTGAAGACAGTTTGAATAGTTTGCCCCCTTTGATTGGCCAAAACTCAGTGATTGGCACAAGAGTAGGTTTTGGTCTGTTTACACTTCCATTGAGGTTACAGTTCACTATGTACACAGAAATCTTTAGGCTGAACTTAAAATAGTAAGGAGGCAGGTTTAGGCTAAACTTGATCTAACATAACTAATGAAGTTTTACTGGGACATGACCACACTCAATTCATTGTACATATTGCTTATAGAGGCTTTCCTGCTATAACTAGAGTTGAGTGGTTGCAGCAAGGCCGTATGGCATGCAAAGCCTGAGAACTATACATAGTGGGGCCTTTATAGCAAAAGCTTGCAGACCTCTGCTTTAGAGCGTGGACCCTGGAGTCAGGCTGTCTGGGTCTGGATTTTGTTTTGCCACTAATTAATTATGTAGGTAATTTCTTGACATCTCCTAAGCCACATTTGTGAGGTGGGAATGACCAGAGAGTTATATTTACCTCATTAGGTTGTATGGGGATTAAACAAGGTGATTTACTCATTACTCAGTACTCATTTACCCAGTACTCATTACTTCATATGCAGTTATTATTGTTACTTTACAGTTGGTGGCTGTGAAAAATAAAATCGTTCTGGTATTAAATACAAGTTCTGGATTAAATGCTTGTTTTCTTAACTGACCCCAAATAGGAAGAAAAATCTGCTGAATGTGACAGTCATCTAAACAGGATAGTCACAGTGTCCGTGTGACCAGGGAACTGAGGAGTGAAACTTCACTCTTGTCACAAAAAAATGATCAGATTTAGGCAAATAACTTCCTGCTCTTGCCACATAGCCCACAGATTTCGGCAATCAAGTATTTTTCTTTATTGTATCAAGTATATTTCTTTATTTATCAAGTATATTTCTATATTCCTTTGAAGAAGGTTGAATAAAATCTTTCATTTATTCATGTTCTTCTATGGTCATTTTCCCTGTAAATCTATGACTTTCTATAGTTACAATCATTTTGCAGCATAGACAATCTAATTATTTTCATTTACGCTTACATAATACATTTTCCACATTTCTTCTAAGTTTTCATCATCTCTTTCTCTCTCTTTTTTTTTTTTTTTTTTTTTTGGCAGGAGGAACAGGGTCTTACTCTGTCACCTAGGCTGGAGTACAATGGTGCCACATCAGCTCACTGTAACCTCCACCTCCTGGGCTCAAGCGATCCTCCTACCTCAGCTTCCTGAGTAGCTGATACTACAGACACACACCACCACACCCTGGTAATTTTTGTATTTTTTTTATAGAAATAAGGTTTCGCCATGTTGCCCAGCCTGGTCTCGAACTCCTGGGCTCAAGTGATCTGCCCACCTTGGCCTCCCAAAGTGCTGAGATTACAGGCGTGAGCCACTGCATCCAGCCCATCCTCTCTTATTTTAAACAGCCTTATGAATATTAATTTTTCAATGCATATAGGAATCAAGACATATGGTAAATAAACATAGGTTTTTAAAAAAAATTAGGTAGTTTGATTTTATCTCACCTAAATATGGATCTAGTTTTCAACAAACTAATGCCTTCTTACTGCTCACATCATCAACCTCTCCCAACAGTGGAATCAGCTCATTTAGACACAGCAAAGAACATTCCAGAAACAAAACTAGAAAAAAGAATTTTGCCATGTTCATGAAAAGGGTAAATCATAAGTATAAATCTCCTTGTGACAGGGACGAGGAGATAATAGCACTGGAGCCCTGAGCATTTTCTTCCCATCCATCAGAGAAGCCATACCCCCACAGCCACATGGCAGAGCCTGTGCAGACTCAGAGATGCTCACAACCTAAGTCACTTGTAGAGTGGAGAGTGAATAATGATGCTGGCATCCCTGGGGCCTATGAAAAGTTACTTCTGGGACTAGAGTGATTGATTGTTTCCTTTGTCCTGCTAAGCTCCTGGGTCCCAGAATTACAATGTGTCACCTACTCCTGGCTTACTTAGAACCATCCTTAGGAGCCTGCAAAGCACTGCTTAGAACCAATTACATTATTTTTATTATTATCATTTTTTTGGTAGTTCCACTAGCCACTCACTCATATAGGATCAAAGAATAATCTTCCTTTATCTAGAGAGAGAGAAAAAAAAAGACACTTTAAACGAATCCACAGCATCTCACAGAGAAGCCATCAGATCAGCCTGATTTGACAAAAATAAACCTGGTAATCAACAGGGAAGGTGAGGCTCTTGCCAGTTCTCTTCACATCCTGTCCATTTATTCTCTAAGGCATTGTAAGGGATAGTCACAATACTCTTGTCAAACTAACCCTCAAAGTCACTTACCCTCATTTCTTTCTCCATGGCTCCTTCAAGCAGAGCCTGTGAGTGTCTGTGCATGCATAAGTGTGTTTGTATTTTTGTGGGTTGTGGAGTTTGAAGATCTCTGGTTGTGGAATATGCTTAATGTTTCTTCTGAAAAGATAACAGAGGAAAAAGAAAAGGATATTTCTGGGCATCATGCTGTCATTCCACCTACCTGTCTGGTTGACTGTCTAATTTTAAGCCTCATTCTAATAAAAGACTTCGAAAAGCTCTGCTTTTATGATTTAAAAGGACATTCAAACTGGGATTTAGCCATCTGATATAGCAAAGTGAGTGGATTTCAGTTTTCAGAAGGAAATGATAAACATACTGAAAGCTGTAATTAAAATTTTCCATTTTCCTCCAACTCTCTTAAAGCAACTAAAGCAACTGTCAAATTTGAAATTTCTGGCTCCCAAATTCAAGGCTCTAGTTTTGGAAGAAGACTTCAATGCAAGAGTGGGATGACACAGTTGAAATCGCTTTGGTAGAAACCCAGTTCCACTGGATAACAGCATTAATATTCTGATGTATATTACATTTGAAATATACCTGTGTTCAGAGAACAGAGGTCATCCAATTTCCCTAAGCACGGAGAATCCATGTAACTTTGAGAAGCCCTGAGTCCACAACAGGCAGGTCATATAATTCAGTGCAGAGCGCTTTAGCTCCTAAGGGGCCACATGGAGAAGTTGCTGAGGAAGGCATGAAGAAGTGGGTCCTAAAGAAATATTGAAAGGAAAACTTTGATACAGAGCAACTGGGACAGGAAAGGGTGAAGACAGGATAGATATCAATGGTGACCAAGACAATGGCAACTCTACTCCCCAGTTGTTCAAGCCCCAAACCTTAGAGTCATTCTTTTTGTTTTGAATCAATATTTGTTTAGAGACAGGGTCTTGCTATGTTGTCCACGCTGAAATGCAGTGGCAATTCACAGGTGCCATCCCTTTATTGATCAGAAGGGGAGCTCAAGAGAGGGTGCCACCTGGAGCCCGAGGCAATTCAAATGTGAAGTCCTGGCTACGGGATCTTTGTCAATAATACAGTCGGTGACAAAGAAAAGATAAGGATGCATCCAGTCGCTCTCTACACAGGGATGCTCTCTGGGCTGCTGGCCGGTTGGAAAAGGGAGGTCTTGGGATGGATTTTCCCCCTGGATATGTGGGCCTGAATTTCTTCAGCTGAGGAGTACCGACGTTTTGGGATACAGGGCTTTCCAAATAATTGACCTGGACCAGTTCACCCCTCCTTAGGCAACCTGGTGGTCCCCTGCTCCCAGGATGTCCCCATATTGATGTGGAACTTAGTGCAGACACCTGATCGGCATAGCTCACTACAGCCTGGAACTCCTGGGCTCAAGCAATCCTCTTGCCTCAGCCTCCCGAGCAGCTGGGACTACAGGCACATGTGACCTAGCTGGCTTTAGAGTCATTCTTGACCCAGGTTGTATCTCACATGCAGGGACAAGAACCAAGGTGTGTGGGGCCTGAAGTGTGTATGATAGGGGTAGGGCTCTTAAAAAAGAAAAAAAAAAAAAGAAAATACAAGCTTATCTCTTTATGGGGGAAAACTTTCCAAAAAAGATTGAAGCACACCGAGAACATTAGAAGCCTCACCGTAGAAAATCTCCCCGCCATTCATGTGGACCTTCTATTGGTTCTTTTTCATGCTGTGATGCAATCATAGCTCACTGCTAACATTGACCTCCTGGGCTCAAGCAATCTTCCCATCTCAGTCTCCTGAGTAGATAGGGCCACAAGCACAGCCACCATGCCCAGGATATATATATATAGTAGAGGAGGGTCTCACTATGTTGTCCAGGCTGATTTTGAACTCCTGACCTTAAGCAATCCTCCCACCTCAGCCTCCCCAAATGCTGGGATTACAGGTGTAAGCCACCACATCTGGACAGGTTCTATTTTCACATATGTCAAGAACCCAACTTCTTTTTCATCTCCACCCCTATCCTCCTGGTCCCAACTACCTTCATGTCTTGCCTGAATGACTGAAATAGCCACCCACGTCCATCCATGTGGGCCTCCCTTGCCGCCTTACAATGGATTCATACCACAGCAGGTAGGTGCAATATGTCCCAGGTTGGCTCAAAGCCCTCCAAACCTCTCTTGTAGCAGTAATACATAAAGTCCATATTCCTGCCAGGGTTCTGCTCTATCTGGCACCCCTCTGCCTCTTAGACCAAGTTTCCTCTCACCTGTTACTCAGCTCTCACTACCCGGGATCCCTGGCTGAGTTGGGAACCTGCCAAACCAGCTTGGTGTTCTTTGCCTTTGCTGCTCCTCTTTTCCAGAACACTTTCCCCTGGAATCTTCACTTCCTTCAGGTCTACACCTCAACCTCAGCTTAGCAGAGCTGCATTGCCAGACCACTCCATACAAACAGCAGCACCCTACATGCCCTATCGTCCTTGCTTGGGAATTTTCTCTAATGTTTACCCTCATTTGGTGTACATTTCTTTATTGTCTTACTCTCCTCGTCTAGACTAGAAGCTCTGTGAAGGGACACATTTTACCGTATTCACCGCTGCACCCTCATTCTTAGAGAGATGCCTGGCATTTAATTACACATTAATGTGTAGGCATTTAATATGTGTGTGAAGAAGGAAGAAGAAATTAGCTAACCTGGGAAATTAGAATCATGATATACTAATGGAGGAAGATAAATTATTTTGGGGAAGATGGTGGAACTCTTTCTGGATGTCAAGTCTAAAGTGACAGAGGAATTTCTTAAATTATTGTTAAACGTGGTGAATAAATACCTATTGGTTGATGGAGGAAAAAAAAAGCCATCTCTAGTAGTTACCCACCGTGAATAGGACTTAAAAAAATTTTTCAGACCTGGTTTTGCAAAAAATCACCAAAGTTAAAATGCACCAATTCTCCAATAAAACTTTACTATCTTGTTATCTCGTTTGCCTATCTATCTTTACTGTCTTTTTTTCTTCTTCTTCTTTTCTTTTTTTTTTTTTTTAGACGGAGTTTTGCCCTGTTGCCCAGGCTGGAGTGCAGTGGCCCGATCTTCGCTCACTTGTAGTCTCTGCCTCCCGGGTTCCAGCGATTCTCCTGCCTCAGCCTCCTGGGTAGCTGGGATTACAGGAGCACACCACCACGTCCAGCTAACTTTTGTATTTTAGTAGAGAAGGGGTTTCACCATGTTGGCCAGGCTGGTCTGGAACTCCTGACCACAGGTGACCCGCTCGCCTCTGCCTCCCAAAGTGCTGAGATTACAGGCGTGAGCCACCGCGCCCGGTCAACTACCTGTCTTTACTATCTTTACTATGTTTGTCTTCCTTTCTTTTACGTTCCTAAAAAGCCTGAAAACCTTCACAGACTGCAAGGAGGATATAATTTCTCTCTAGAGGCATCTTCTTCGACGGTGAACGTAATTAAGCTGGTCATTTACTCCGCTTGCAATATTACTTCTCGGTACAAGGTAGCGAGAAACCCCTGGATCTTCATTCGCCAGGTCTCTCCGGGAAGAAATGAATTTCAAGAGGGAGCTCCAGAGAGGGCGCCACCTGGAGCCCAAGGCGGTTCAAACGCGCAGCCCCTTTGGGATCTTCGTCAAGAAAATGCAGTCGTTGACGGAGAAAAGACGGGGATGCGCCTTGTCCCTTTTCCGCGGGGATGCCCTCTGGGCTGCTGGCTGGTTGAGAAAGGGAGGTCTGGGGGTGGACTTTTCCCCTGTGCATGAAGGTCTAAGTTTCTTCAGCTTAGGCTTGGGGGGCCCCCTGAGTTTGGGGATACAGGACTTCCAAATTAGGGCTTTGTGAACCATTTCCCTGCAGAGGATCCCCTAGCAAACGACCTGATACTTCTGAGGAGCCCGCCTCCCTTGCACCAGCTCTCTGGTGATAAAAGTTCTGCTTTCCAGGCTCTAACTGGTGGCCCCAGGAGATCTAGTATGTCCCCAGTACTGCTTCCCGCGCTTGCGGCGAGGGTTCAAGCTCCAGGGGGTAAAGGCAGAAGTCAACTGCTCATTCATTCAACAAATATTTATTGCGCGCCCGCTTAGTGCCAGGCACCGGAGGTGCCCCGGGGCAAGAAGCCGCTCTCGCTGATCCCTTTCCGCTCCCCAAGCGTCCGGCGCGCGCCGTGGGAGCGCAGCCCGCATCCCACGCCCACCGGCCGCCCGGCCTGGGTGTGCCCGGTGCCTCCAGCGCAATCCTCGGTCGGGAGCCTGACCGCAGGGACCCGGCCTCCGGGGTATCAGCCTGGTAGGGAGGGCAGGGGAAAGGCAAAGCGCCGCCAGCGCCAAAGTCCCGCCGGCCCGGGAAGCCGCTCCCGGGAAGCGCGCGAGGCGGAGCCGCAGTCGGCCCCGCCCGGCAGAGCGCAGAAAGCGCGCGGGCGGAGAGGCCGGAGCGCCCGCGGCCTCGGAGGCGGCCCCGGCGGGCCGGAGGGCGCGGCCGGCGGGAGGGCCGGGCGGCGCCTGAGAGGCGCGCAAGGCGCCGCCGCCCGCCCAGCAGGTGACCGCAGGCATCGCGGGCACGGGCGCGGCGGCGCCGGCGGGGCAGGGAGGCGGCCAGCGGAGTCCTGCGAAGTTTGGCGGAACATGGCGGAAGCGCCCGGGGCACGCAGGGGCGCGGCGCGGCGGCGGCCGGAGCCGGAGGAGCTGTAGCAGCCTTAGTCGCCGCCGCCGCGGGGCGAGGTCGCCGCCATGGCCCGCTGGATCCCGACCAAGAGGCAGAAGTACGGGGTTGGTGAGTGCGCGCCCCACCTGGTCCCCGCCCGGCCCACGCGGCCAAGTTCGCGGACAGCGGCCCTGCCAGGTTTGCCCAGAGCCCGGCAGAGGACCCCGGCCGGGGGCTCGGCCCGGCTGCGCAGCTCTGGGATTCGGGGGCTGTCGGAGCCCTCACCAGGGAGCGCCGCTGGGGAAGTCGCCCAGGGTTTGGGGACGCCGAGTGCTTCCAAGTGCAGTTGAGCTTCGGGACCGTAATCCCGCTCCTGCATCCCAAGCTCCGGCACTTCACACCGGAGAAATGTCAATGCGAGGGGGCGCGCCTGCTGTCTTTTGGGGCCGCGGCTGTGTAGCTCGCCCCCGTGCGCCCAGCGTGGGTTTCACCCGGGAGTAGGTGGTCCCCCGGGTCGGCACATGGACTGGTGCTAGTGGTCCCAGTGCTTTCTGGCCCCACTTTCGTAGGTTCTTCGCAGATGCCCCTTAAGTGAGGAGTTAAGGGTGGAAAGCCGCCCTGCCCCCTTTCCTCCAGACGCTGGGATCTTCATGACAGTTGTGAACTGGATGGAAACTCGAGTCGTGGTGTGGAAGTGATGGAAGGGACAGGAAGTTGTGGCACGGGAAGGCGGTGGCTGGCCCCTGGGGCTGTTTGTGCGCACTCATCCCCTAACGGAGCCTGTCTGGAGAGGGTGTAAGGCTGCCTTCCGGATCCTGAGTTTTATCCTGGAGACGAGAAGAGGACATTTTATTAAGGAAACGGCGCCAGACCCTGTGCTGGGCACTTGGCATCACGAACAGCGGTGCTGGAGAGCCCCGGGTTGTGCGCAGGGGTTGCTGGTGGTGGTGCTTTGGATCCGAAACAATGAATGTGCGGAGGTTTTGACCCAGGTGGAAAGTCAGGCTCCTTTGGCTTTTTATCAAGGATTGAGGTTTTTGAGGGCCTGTGGGAAGACTTCTGCCCTGAGCGGGGTGATTACAATGGCCGTTAGACCTGGGGTGATTCCCTACAATAAACACAGCTGAGTGTGTTGCGAATTTTATCAATTCCTCTCAGGTCCATTCATTTGGCCTGTTTGTAATTTAATCTTTGACTTTACTCCCTTACTGAGGTCCTGTTTTTCCTCACCTCACTGGTTAGTGAAGTGCAGTCTCAATTAAGAGCTACTCAACGTGTCTAGGGGCTTTTCAACTCTGTGGCCAGGAGTCAGGGTTTTTTTGTTGTTGTTTGTTTTGTTTTTTAACAGTCTCATAATTACTACATTATTCTTAGGTTGATCCTTTATATATTTATTATTCTTTGTTTTCCCTCAGTTCAAAAAGCATTTTCTTTTTTGCTCTTAAGTTGCTTTTAGAATCTTAGTCTCTCCCTTAGCTGCACCTCAGGAAAGGGCTCTTCTTTTCTTTTCTTTTTTTTTTGGTTTGTTTGTTTTTGAGACGGACTGACTGACGAGGGAGTCTCACTCTATTGCCCAGGCTGGAGTGTAGTGGCGCAATCTCGGCTCACTGCAACCTCTGCCTCTGGGTTCCAGCAATTCTCCTGTCTCAGCCACCGCTCCCCGCCCCGAGTAGGTGGGATTACAGGCTTGCATCACCACACCTGGCTAATTTTGTATTTTTAGTAGAAACCGGGTTTAGCTCTGTGGGCCAGGCTGATCTCAAACTCCAGACTTCAGGTGATCCGCCTGCCTCGGCCTCCCAAAGTGTTGGGATTACAGGCTTGAGACACCTCACCAGGCCCCTAGATGAAAGCATATTTAACAATGCCTAATAACTATGGAAATGTTATCAACTCTAATTTTAACAGGATTAAAAGCCCTTTTCAAAACTGTTGAGTTGAGGGTAATTAAAGTAAACATGTTTCACAATGTGGTTTTTATTGCCATAGTCCTAGGAACAAGTATAATATGTTTTAAATTTTTCGTTTGCATGTTCTGGAGTCAGTTTACTGTGTCACTTACAGGTCAAGAAAAATATTTGGGCCAGGTGCGGTGGCTCACATCTATAATCCCAACAATTTGAATGGCAGAGGCAGGAGGATTGCTTGAGCCCAACAGTTCGAAACTAGCATAGCAACATAGCAAACGGGTCTTTACAATAAATACGAAAAAAATGTAGCCGCGCATGGTCGCCTGAGCCTGTAGTTCTAGCTACTGAGGAGGCTGAGGTGGGAGGATCGCTTGAGCCTGGGAGGTTAAGGGTGCAGTAAGCCCCCATCACAACACTGCACTCCAGCCTGGGTGATACTGTGAGACCTGATCTAAAAAAAAACAAAAACAAAACAAACAAAAAAAACTATATGTGTGTGTGTGTATATATATGGAAATATGTGTGGAAATGTGTGTGTGTGTGTGTAAAATATTTGGATTGCATTTCCAGGGCCTAGGTGTTAGGAAAATTGCTCCAGGATATAATTCTGAACACTTATTTCACCAGACATAGATTCTGGTTGGTCTGGGTTTGGCAAAAGGACCCACAGTTAGGATAAATTAACTGAAGAGAGTAGTCTCCATTGCTTATTCCTAAAACTCATCATTGTTTTTTGTCACCTCCTTGCTTACATTTCTGTCACCTCTCTGCTTGGAAGCCTCTCATGGTCAACAGGATAAAGTCGGAGCCTGACTTCCAAGCTTCCTACAATCCGGTTCAGCCTATCTTCAGCATTATCTCTCAAGGCTTCTTTCACTAGCTCTCCAGTGCAGACCAACTGCCCTTCCCACTATTGTGCAATATACCCTGCAGAGGCCCTCCTTTGGGACTTTGCTCCCATTGTGCTTGTCCCTGCCAGGAGTGCCCTCCCAACTCTGCCAGCTCACCTTTCCTTGAGGGCTCAAATCCATTCCTACTCTCTCCTTCAAATTTTCTATTTGTCAGACCGTCCCAAACCTTCATGCTTCTTCAGAGTTCCTGGACCGTGCCATCCTTGGGTTCGGTGAATCAAACCATTGTGGTTTTGTATTCCTAGCACTCAACAGGTGTACCAGGTATTGGTACCCTCAGTCTGCTTGTCCTTGATGTTGGGGTGCTGTTCTAAAGCACAGTAACCTAGCTTTTCTGGTGATTGAATGTGGTTTTTTTCTCTTCTTTTTCTTCCCATTAGGCATAACATCTCATTCACCCCAATATGAGTTTAATTTTGTTTGGTTAGGTGGAGGAAGGGTGAGCCTCCACTCTGTCTTTATCTCTGCAAGTAAGAGAATGAGATATTCTGCTGAGAAAACAAGGACGCGTGGAGCAGACAGACTTGCTTAAATATAGTTGGGGAAACTGGCTTTTTGGACCTTTCTAAGTGTCTAGTGGACAGATTTGGTTTCTGGGTGAAGGAACCATAGGATAGTCATGTTGAAGCTTTTGGATGACTCCGAGCTAGCTATGACTTTGCCTGTTGTGCTCTAAGAGGAGTGTGCCTCTGCAGAGCTACTCTGTGTGAGGAGAGAGCTTTGGGCTCAGTTTGAATTGTGCCTGCTGAAGCTGGCAGTCGCTACTGTCATATTTTATCTTGGTGCCACTCTTGACTGTTCCCGGCGTATCCTAGACGTTTCGACAGGGACTGAAATGCAGCCTGTCTGGGCTTTCTTAGTTCTTAAACAGCAGTGTTGGCTCAGACTTTTAGCATTACGTGGGTCTCAGTGGTTTCTGTGTGATATCAAGTGAGGTGACTGATCCATTTGATTCTTTAAACTTATGGTGCTCTAGTACCCCTGTGTGAAGTGCTCAGTGGCTAAATGTTCTTCCCTGGAGATGTGGAAAATGTGCTTCTTTCTCATCTTTTTTCTTTCTTTGTTTCTCTTTTCTCTCTCTCTGTTTTTTTTTTTTTTTCTGTCTGAGCATATGAAGATATAAAACACTTTTAAGCAAACATTAGTGATAAATATCCAGAATAGTCTGATTATAAAAACATTTATTTTCAAGTTTGCTTCCACACAAGCCGTTTATGTAAAGAACAGCCTCCGATTAGGTTGACTATGGATTCTTTGCAAAGCTTTATTTTTCTTTTCTTTTCTTTTTTTTTGAGACAGGGCCTCACTCCACAGCCCAGACTAGAGTACAGTATGATCATGGCTCACTGCAGCCTCCCACCTCAGCCTTCCAAGTTGCTGGAACTGCAGGTGTGCACCACCATGCCTGGCTTAAGTTTTTTGATTTTTTAAGTTAAAAAAAAATTATTTTAAAGATGGGGTCTCTCTATATTGTCCAGGCTGGTCTGGAACTCCTGGCCTCATGTCATCCTCCAGCCTTTAGCCTCCCAAGTTAATGGGATTGCAGGGGTGAGCCATGAGCCTGGCTGATTTTTTTTCTTTTCTTCTAAGACGGGGTCTCGCTCTGTCACCCAGGCTGGAGTGCAGTGGCTCAATCTTGGCTCACTGCAGCCTCCACCTCCTGGGTTCAAGCGATTTTCCTGTCTCAGCCTCCTGAGTAGCTGGGATTACAGGCGCCCACCACCACGCCCGGCTAATTTTTGTATTTTTAGTGGAGACGGGGTTTCACCATGTTGGCCAGGCTGGTCTGGAACTCCTGACCTCATGTGATATGCCCACCTCGGCCTCCCATAGTGTTGGGATTACGGATGTGAGCCACCATGCCTGGCCCAGAATTGTGCTTTTTGTTAATGCCCTCAGGTATGTGGTTTCCCACCTGATTCTTCTCCACTATGGATATCATATTCCATAGACTACAGCTGGGGTGGTAGAACTGGGAGCGACCTCAGGGAGTAAGCATCCTTTCCTTTAAAAGAGAGGAACTTGGTGCCTGAAGAGATTAAGTGAATTGCTTAACACCAAGGATTCTTGCCTTTTTGGTCACACGAATCCTTGGCAATCTGGTTAAGCCAGCAGAGACCCCTTTCTTAGAATGTTTTTAAATGCGTAAGGTACGATACAAAGTTCCAAGTCACTGCAGAAATAAAAATTAAGTAAAATGCAAAGGATTGAAAATGAAAACCGCTGTATTGAAATACAGCTATGAAGATGTTTTTCAAAGTTTTGCAAAGTGATATTGCAATATGTGTACTTCTTTATTAATGCATGAAGTACCAAGATCTAGTGACAAGTGTAATAACTACCATAATTTTGAATTAGTCATGAGCATATATGATTTTTCAAGATATCTGCAGTAACCATAATATGATATAAAAATCCCTGTGATTTTTATTGGTGACAGTATCACAGGCGCTACTAGTGCAATCGTGGTTTGTTGGTTACAGTCATAAAGTAAGTGCTGAATGTCAGAAAATAGAGATGTAACTTTTTTCCTTATTCAAGTCTGTGTATCCTCTGGATTTGACAGATTAAGTATCCTTGGCTGAGGATCACACAGCTAATTAGTTACAGTACCATCTGAGCAACACAGTGATACTTGTTGACCATCTCTTTACACATAACACTGTGCTGGATATTATGTAATTATAATGACCTGAAGAAGGCCTGGCCTTAACTTGTCATGATTTAACAACATGGAGGCTAGGAACAAAAGGAAAAGAGAATTAATATTCACTGAGAACTTCCCTTGTGAGGTACCATTCTGAACCCTTTATTTTAGTATGTTCCAGGGACAAGCGGAGTCTTGGAGACACTTTCGGAATGTGTGTGTGCGGGGGGTTGGGGGGGAGTGGTCTATGAAATTAAAGCTTTCTTTTTGCCATAATACTAAGACATTATCGGCCTGTTTACATTCTCATTCTCTTGTTAGTGTCTTGTGGAGTTTTCCAGAGGCTTTGCAAAGTGCGATATGGCCACCGATGGAATGCAGAGGCAGCTATGAAGACCCAGCTGCCTATAGTGAAGTCAGACATTAAAGAGACTTCCAAATATGCAAAGCAAAGCCACACTTCTAAGTGTTTTTGTTTGAGAAAATAGTTCTGTTCATTGAAAATAAGTATTTTTACAGACATGTATTGGATTTATCATAGTTATTTTAAATTAAGTACCAAATACTTTTTGAACGTTTCAATTTGAACTTCTGATACGGTAAGTCGTGATAGATGTCACCCACGTAGACAGAAGCTCTTTGGGAGTTCTCAGTAACTTTAAGCAAGTAAAGGAGTTCTGAGACAAACATTTGAGCTGCTTTACCTGATATTTCATTAAATCATGGTGGCAGTGATATGAGATGCTGTTGTCCCCTGTTTCTGAATAAAGGAAACGAGGTTCGCAGAAGATGAGTTTCTCATCCATGGCCATATAATCTCACTCCAGAAACAAAATCTTTATCCCATGTTGTATTTCCCAAGTTCCACTTGTTCATCATCATCTTGGTTTTGCCATGTCCAGGTACCACTGTGTAGCAGCTTCAGGGCTATTGCCGTACTCATTTCCGTCTGTATTCTTTTTTCTTTCTGTTTTAAGAGACAAGGTCTTGCTCTGTTGCCCAGGCTGGAGTGCAGTGGTGCAATCTCGGCTCACCGCTGCCTGGACCTCCTGAGCTCAAGTGATCCTCCCACCTCAGCCTCTGGAGTAGCTGGAACTACAGACACACACTACCATACCTGGCTAATTTTTGTTGTTGTTGTTTTTGTAGACATGGGGTCTCACTATGTTGCCCAGGCGGGTCTTGGACTCCTGGGCTGAAGCAGTCCTCCCACCTTGGCCTCCCAAAGTGTTGGGATTACAGGCGTCAGCCACCATGCTCAGCCTATACTATTTACTATGTTATATTTTCTTCATATTGTCTGCTTGTTTTCTTTTTTAAATTTTAGCAGTTACTGAAAAAGAAAGCCTTACATTTCTACCACTACTTGCTGTAGAAAAGAAACAATTGTAAAATGAAAGCAACAAAATAAGAGCGGTGTATTAGATTCTGGCTAGATACTGTTGCTGTCAAGCCCAGAGCCTCAGACCTGCTTTTTCTTCATTAAAAAAGGAGGAAGCTGATGCCCAGTGGAATCTTTCTCTTCGATATAGTGTCCATTCTCATTTTTCATGGTAATTATGTTCTGTTTAGTCACAGTGAACACTGAGTTAGTGAATACTGACCCGTTGCTCCCAGGGGAGAGGCAGGGTTCCTGTGAGCCTCTGGTCACAAACTTTTCATCAGCCAATCAATACATAACCTTATTTTATGTGTGTTCATGTTTAAAGATATCTTATTTAACATATATAGTTGGTTCACTAACATTGAGCTCATGGCAAAAAGCACTGTAACTCATGCCTGAATGAAGAAACTTATCTAACGTGTATTTTTTTTTTTAAGGTACATTACAGCTTTTTTTGCATTTAGGAACTTAGCACTGTAGCACTATGCTTGGGATCATTTTAAATAGCAAAATCACCAGCAAAAAACACAAACATGAGGCCAATGTGGTGGTTCACGTAATCCCAGCATTTTGGGAGGCTGAAACGAGAGGATCCTGTAAGCCCAGGAGTTTGAGACCAGCCTGGGCAACATTGTGCAACCCCGTCTCTACAAAAAAAATACAAAACTTAGCTGGGCATGGTGGCATGTGGTTGTGGGCCCAGCTACTTGGGAGAATGACGTGGGAGGATCATCTGAGCCTGGGGAGGTCAAGGCTGCAGTTTGCTGTGATCATGCCACTGCAGTCCAGCCTGAGTGAGTGAGTGAGACCCTGCTCAAAAACAAAAAACAAACAAAAAAAAGCACAAAAATAAGTAAAATGTGGCAGTAACTAGACCACGAAAAAGACACTTGTTTACAATATGCGAGCTGAAACAAGAATGCAGAGCGTCACCTTGCTCACTCTCAGCTAGGAACTTGTGCAGGAGTATTGGTTTTAAGGTTCCATATGCATTTTAGTGAGTAGGTGAATTCGCAAATATGGAGTCTGTCAACAATGAGGATCTACTGTAGTTCTGCAAAACGATAATTGCAGCTGGGCGTGGTGGCTCATGCCTGTAATCCAGCACTTTGGAAGGCTGAGGCAGGTGGATCACCTGAGGTCAGGAGTTCGAGACCAGCCTGGCCAACATGGCGAAACCCTGTCTCTACTAAAAATGCAAAAAAAAAATTAGCCAGGTGTGGTGGTGCACACCTGTCATTGCAGCTACTAGGGAGGCTGAGGTAGGAGAATCGCTTGAGCGTAGGAGGCGGAGGATGCAGTGAGCCAAGATCGTACCACTACACTCCAGCCTGGGTAACAGAGCAATTTCATCTCAAAAAAAATGAAAGATAATTGAAAATGGAATCACTTCCATTCCCCATGTGTGTTTTTGTTCACAGATTGGATGCAGTTGACTTTACTTCTGGAAACATTTTCTTCTCTAGACTTTCTCTAGACTTTTGATCCCTTTTCTCCATGGTTTTCCTCCCATATACCCACCATCTCTCCTCCCTGCCTTCCTTCTGCTTTGCCAGAACTTTAAGTCTTGCCATAGCCTGGTTGGCTTTTCTGTCTCCTTTATCTACCTGCTACCAAGTGATCTCATCCTCTGCCCTGTCTCATTCCCATTCATTTGCTGCAGCCTTCCACATTGATAGCCCCAGACCCCTTCCCTGTGCTTCAGAATCACATTCAGCTGTTCACTGGGCATCTCCCAGTGGCTTTAACAGGCAGTCCCTGCTTCCAGAACAGAAGTTTGGATCCTCTCTAACCTCAGAACTGCACTTTCCCCAGTTCTTTGCTATCTGTCCAGTGGCCCAGGCAGAACACTAAGTCACTCTACATTCCATCTGTCATCAAGTTCAGCCCTTCCTCCAAAATACGTGCTCAGATTATTGCTCCTGGTGTTTCCATTTCAACGCAAGCCTGCATTAGCTTCTGCAGGGCTACTGCAATGGTATCTATTTATTTTTTTTCTTTTGGAGACAGAGTCTCGCTCTGTCACCCAGACTGGAGTGTAGTGGCGCATTCTCGGCTCACTGCAACCTCCACCTCCTGGGTTCAAGTGATTCTCCTGCCTCAGCCTCCCGAGTAGCTGGGACTACAGGTGCACATCACCACACATGGCTAATTTTTGTATTTTTAGTAGACACGGCATTTCACCATGTTGACCAATCTGATCTTGAACTCTTGACCTGAAGTGATCCACCTGCTTTGGTCTCCCAAAGTACTGGGATTACAGGCATGAGTCACCACGCCCAGCTGCAGTGGTCTTCTAACTGGACTCCTTACCTTTTTTTTTTTTTTTAAAGATGGGCGTCTTGCTTTGTTGCCCAGGCTGGTCTTGAACTCCTGGTCTCAAGTGATTCTCCCGCCTTAGCCTCACAAGTGCTGGAATTACAGACATGAACCACCAAGCCCAGCCAAGAGGAACTTTTCAAAGGCAAGAACCTGACGTTGCCAGCTCCCTGCTTCCACTTTCCCATTGCAGTTGGGAAGGCACTGAAGTTCCTGGTCATGCCCTGCAGGCCCTGTGGGATCAGACCTGCCGCCTACCTCTTTCCCCTCTGCATTCCAGCCACACCAGCTTTATTTCTGGTTTTTGAACTTGCCAAGCTCAGTTTGACTCAGGACCTTGGCACTTGCTCCTCCCTCTTATGGAATGTGTTTCCCTAGATCTTTAGATGTCCAGTTCTCTGGTCGTATTCAGGTCTTCCTTCAAATAATCCCTGCTTAGAGAGAGGCTTCTCTGAGAAGAACCCTAGCTGCATGACCCCGCCTCCTTGCCGACACCTCAGAATGTCTAGCCCTTTTCCTTTATTTATTTGTTTAGTGTTTACTGTCTGTCTCCTATACTAGAATGTAAAGTTATGAGGACATGAACTCTTTTTCATCAGTATGCCCCAGCCCTTGGAATAGCACCTGGCTCATAATAAGTCCTCAGTAAATATATGCTGTGTGAATAAAGGAATGCTGACCCCATCATCTATTTAAATTCATCTTGCTTACCAGCAGCAGGATTTTGCCTACACTTTGGAAAATACTACCCTATGTGTGTTGCCCATGAGAGAAGTATCAAAGGCATAGAGAAAGGGATGTTCAAGTAATAGAGAAAATAGATTTAATAGACTGCATAAGCAAAAGATTATGTGAATCCTGTGGGGTGGGTGAGGACCTAGAATCGTAAATGTTACATGATTCGATGGAAGTGATGGGATTGCTTTTTTATTTTTTGGTTATTATTTACGGAGGCTTTATGAAGGAAGGGGCATTGCAGACTTGGCTACCAGGAAAGAAAATGCTTGACCATGTGGTGCACAGGGTTTAGGAGGTTCTGAGTCATTGGGTTGGTGCTGTGTTGAGCACGTAAATTGGAAAGGAAAGAAGGTGCAGTCTCATGGAAGAAACAAGACATTGAGATTCATCTGTTATTTCCCATTTCCAATACAAAGAGTTGAGATTCCTTATAAAAAGAGCATATGTACTGTACACTCAGTAATTAAAGAAAAGGTCTGAGAAATCACAAGTAATTTGGAGAAGAAGAAAAAGTAATTTAGAATACTGTTTGAAGCCATGGTTACTCAAACATTAGTCTGTCTGTCATATAGCCATCATGTTAGCTGAAAATATAAATTAATTTGTGTTTTTCTCTTCATCTGAATTTCAAGAGACACATCAGTGGGGCTTGAATGTAAGGAATCAAATCTCATTGTACTTAATTTTACCATAAATCAAAGTTTTCTAACTTCTAGCTTATTTCCAGCTGTATTCAATGCAATGACATTACAATTATAATGCAATGCATATAAAAGATTTTGGTACTTTCAAAAGAATTTTAAAAAAAAGGAATGATCCAGTTCTTTGAAATGAGTTGGAGTGGAATTGAATCACATAGTTTGTTCTTCACTAAGTATTTTGGCTGGGCACGGTGGCTCATGCCTGTCATCCCAGCACTTTAGGAGACTGAGGCTGGAGGATTGCTTGAGCCCAGGGGTTTGAGACCAGCCTGGGCTACATAGCGAGACCCTGTCTATTATTAAAAAAAAAAAAAAAGTAGAAGGAAAAATCGTTTTCCCCTTCGTCAAACAGGTAAAAACACCCAGAATATGCCTACTCTCTGTGGACATTAAAGGACATAATAAGCCCTTTGGGAGTCCTTTGACTGATTTATAACTATACCAGCATACCTCAGGAATAATGGATTTTTTATTGTCAAGCTTTATAAAAGTGTTTTTTGAGAAATTATTTTGAGGCAGAGATGTGGATGAGCATGTTGATTGTAT
The DNA here is from genome assembly GCF_001698545.2 of Rhinopithecus bieti. Lineage (NCBI taxonomy): Eukaryota > Metazoa > Chordata > Mammalia > Primates > Cercopithecidae > Rhinopithecus > Rhinopithecus bieti. Next base: position 4,890,861 of record NW_016803481.1, on the reverse strand, counting down.
TTTTCCAAGTAATGTTTGAGCCATGTCCTCTCAGAGCCTGGGCTCACTCAAACGATTGTGTAAATGCTGGCAGCCACTTCCCAAGCAAGAGACAGAAGTGGGCTTTGTCTTTCACAAAGCTCTGTGCCATTGCAAAGCCACTGTTGTTCGAACGGGTTCATGGTCATTATCCACCTTTTCCCAAATGTGCCATTTGCTCTCATATTTCCATAGCTGATTAAACCCTGTCACTGTCCACATCAGATGATAGTTGGACCCCAAAGATACCCTCTCTCTAATGATCATGAATGTCTTTGTCTTTTATTATTATTATTATTGTTGTTGTTTTGAGAAAGAGTCTCGCTCTGTTGCCAGGATGGAGTACAATGGGATGATTTCGGCTCACTGCAACCTCTAACCTCCTGAGTTCAAGAGATTCTCCTGCCTCAGCCTCCCAAGTAGCTGGGACTACATGCGTGTGCAACCATGCCCAGCTAATTTTTTTTTTTCCCTGAGACGGAGTCTCGATCTGTTGCCCAGGCTGGAGTGCAGTGGTGCAATCTTGGCTCACTGCAAGCTTGACCTCTCGGGTTCACTCCATTCCCCTGCCTCAGCCTCCTGAGTAGCTGGGACTACAGGCGCCCGCCACCACACCCGGCTAATTTTTTGTGTTTTCAGTAGAGATGGGGTTTCACTGTGTTAGTCAGGATGGTCTCGATCTCCTGACCTCGTGATCTGCCCACCTCAGCCTCCCAAAGTGCTGGGATTACAGGCGTGAGCCACCGCGCCATGTCTTTGTCTTTTAAAACTGCTTGAGGGAAGGAAAACACAGTGGAGACTGATTCCCTCTTGAAAATAACTCTTTGCTGACTCAGCCGAGGTGCATTAAAATGCACCCTCCTGATGGGTTTGTTACCTGTGTACCTGCAACAAGTTGCATCGTATTTGGTTTGTACTTTCTGTGAGCCTGGAACAATGTGGCTCTCATGACCCAGTCTTCCCTGCCAGAGACCAGGTATAAGACTAAGTCACGGCCAGACACGGTGGCTCACACCTGTGATCCCAGCACTTTGGGAAGCTGAGGTGGGTGGATCACCTGGGATCTGGAGTTCGAGACCAGCCTGGCCAACATGGTGAAACCCCCATCTTGAATAAAAATACAAAAATTAGCTGGGCACACCCGTAATCCCAGCTATGCAGGAGGCTGAGGCACAAAAATCACTTGAACCCGGGAGGCAGAGGTTGCAGTGAGCTGAGATTGTGCCACTGCACTCCAGCCTGGGCAACAGAGTGAGATTCCATCTCAAAACAAACAAACAAACAAAGTCAGAGGTAAGACTCAGTTGTCAAAATCTAACAGTTTTGCCCTCTTGTATGTAGAATCAGAAGATATTAAGAGCCAGAGTTTGTAAGTATTACCTTTTGGCTAACACCCTCGTTTTATCAGAAGAAAAAAAGCCCCAGAGACATCAGATGACTTATCTGAAAGTCACAGAGCTAGTAGCAAATTTTTGTTTCAACTTGCTGTCTTCTAGCTGCTCTCTTTCTCTTTATTTACAGCTCTGGAGAGAGGTTTGTTAACCAGATCTCCTTAAAGGTTCGAAGAGTAAATTCTCCCCTCTCCATCTGAAGGGGAAGATGCCTGTGTCTCCTGGGTTTTTTCCAGGTGGAGGTTTTGTTATAAGTAAGGTTCAGCTGTTAAGTATCTTCCCCTTTTTTAGAGTTCTGGGAAGGAAGTATGTTTGGAGAGGTTCGAGCCTGCAAAGCGGAAGTGACACTGTGGGTTCCATGGTTTGGCCACTGACTTCTCACTAAGGTTTCAGTCCTTAGCACTGTGGTATTGACATGATATCAGTTGCAAAATTAACAAGTAATGTGGCTTTGTCACTATATCACAGGCATATTTGAGAATGAACATCACTGTGTTTTGCAAAGTTTAAGTAAGGAGTGAAGAAAGGGTCATGTATTGCTAATAAAGGATTATTCTATTAGTAACCGGGATGTGAGAGAACATTTCTACTTTTTCAGACCTGTATTTCAAATAAAATGTGATGCCATCTTCTGAAGACTTAGGAAAAGTTTGAGTAAGCACCTTCTCCCTCAGCTTCCATTTCTGCTCTATTCTTTTTTTTTTTTTTGAGACGGAGTCTTGCTTGTTGCCCAGGCTGGAGTGCAGTGGCGCCATCTCAGCTCACTGCAACCTCCACCTCCTGTGTTCAAGCAATTCTCCTGCCTCAGCCTCCCGAGTAGCTGGGATTATAAGCATTTGCCACCACACCTGGCTAATTTTTGTGTTTTAGTAGAGACGGTGTTTCACCATGTTGGCCAAGCTGGTCTTGAGCTCCTGACCTCAGGTGATCCTCCCGCCTTGGCCTCCCAAAGTGTTAGGATTACAGGCATGAGCCACCATGCCCACCAACTTCTGCTCTATTCTCTTTGCTGGGAGTGGACAGCTTTACCCTAGAGGAGGAGATGCAGCCTCTTCTCATGCAGAGACAACCACTGTCATTCTCCATCAGGAGCAAACTCCTGAAATGGGGCAGTATCTATCCACGTGGAACCAGAGGTGCTGGTGCTGGTGCTGAGCTTTGAGCTTCCTTCAGAAGAGAAGTAAACAGCAAGTTGNTTTTTTTTTTTTGAGACGGAGTCTTGCTTGTTGCCCAGGCTGGAGTGCAGTGGCGCCATCTCAGCTCACTGCAACCTCCACCTCCTGTGTTCAAGCAATTCTCCTGCCTCAGCCTCCCGAGTAGCTGGGATTATAAGCATTTGCCACCACACCTGGCTAATTTTGTGTTTTAGTAGAGACGGTGTTTCACCATGTTGGCCAAGCTGGTCTTGAGCTCCTGACCTCAGGTGATCCTCCCGCCTTGGCCTCCCAAAGTGTTAGGATTACAGGCATGAGCCACCATGCCCACCAACTTCTGCTCTATTCTCTTTGCTGGGAGTGGACAGCTTTACCCTAGAGGAGGAGATGCAGCCTCTTCTCATGCAGAGACAACCACTGTCATTCTCCATCAGGAGCAAACTCCTGAAATGGGGCAGTATCTATCCACGTGGAACCAGAGGTGCTGGTGCTGGTGCTGAGCTTTGAGCTTCCTTCAGAAGAGAAGTAAACAGCAAGTTGCCCTTGTTCTTTACCATAAGCAGAGAAGGCCTGTCTATCCATTTGTGACTGCATGACTTGTTTTAGATTGTTAATGTACATTTTGCAGAATACTGCGGCACATTTTTGTGAACTGATATGGTTATATATACTTACAATCAGTGGATACTGGAAGCATTGTTAAACATTTGATGTCTTTTATAAAATGACATTCTTTTAGAAAAGAATCCTAAGGGCCAAAAATGTTGGGAACTTTGATGTAACTGAAATGGCAATGTGCTGTATCTTATAATACTTTGGAGTTCATTGTGACTTGAAAATTCCAATTAAAATTGGTATAATCTCTATCATGTATTGATTAAAAATGCACATACCCTTTGACTTAGCAACTCCATTTCTCTGAGTTTATGTTACAAATATACTCCACATGTGGGGAATAATACATGGACAAGATTATTCATTACAGCATTATTGATACCAAAAACATGGAAACTCTCAAGTGTTGACTAATTGGGGATGGATTTAGTAATTTATAGCACATGCATACAATGGAAAACTATACAGCCATTAAAAAGAATCTGGCGCAGTGACAAACAAAGTTGACAAAGGTGGCAGTGGCATGTAGTGGTTGAAGGATGATCTTTTCAAAAAATGGTACTGAGTCGTTTGTTTATCTATACTGAACAAAATGTATCAGGACCCCTACCTAATACCATATAAAAAATTGATTCCAGCTGTATGAAAGATAAAACAGTGAAAACTCTTAGAAGAAAACATAAGAGCACATCTTCATGACCTTAGAATAGACCTTCTATAATTTAATACATTTAGCTTTCTGCCATTCAGTTAGTTACTTATGACCATGTCTTTGTTAATCAACAAAAACCAAATCCAAGATTTTACCTCAGTAAAGGGCAAAATAAAACATGCCTGTGCTGGTCTGACCTCTTTATAATCCTAATTTTTAAAACTCGCATAATTATATCTTATTAATTGTAATCTTAATTTGTTGGTTGTTTAAGGATCTAAATGACTACTTCTTTTTTTTGAGATGGAGTCTTGCTTTGTTGCCTAATCTGGACTGCAGTGGTGCAATCTCGGCTCACTGCAACCTCTGCCTCCTGGGTTCAAATGATTCTTCTGCCTCAGCCTCTTGAGTAGCTGGGATTACAGGTGCATGCCACTATGCCTGGCTGATTTTTGAATTTTTAGTAGAGACAGGGTTTCACCATTTTGGTCAGGCTGGTCTGGAACTCCTGACCTCTGGTGATCCATCCACCTCGGCCTCCCAAGATGCTGGGATTACAGGCGTGAGCCACTGTGCCTGGCCTAAATGTCTATTTCATGGTAAATAAACCATTAGCCTCAGGCTTCGTCTACTTGAAAACAATAAAGTGTGATGTAATTGTATTATTTTGATAAGGTAATACTTAGTCCCATGACATACAAAACACTGGGTGTAGCATTACATAAAACAAAGTATTTCAATAATGAAAGAGAACATTTATATATAATTATTTCTATAGTCTAACAGTATGACTAATACATGCCTTTAAAAAGATATGTTTGAGTTACCGAAGAATATTGAGATACAGATGTTGACTTGTTTAGGGCAACAGGTTAAGCTAACATTAGAATGCTGCTTACTACCTTTAGTCCTGCAGCTGTGGAGCTAGGCAGTCAAGCCGTGCTTGAAATCAGAATCGTCAAGGTAGATGCAAGAGCTATCGGCTGCAGAGTGAAGTTTTGGAGAGTAGTTGCTTGTGCCTGGGATTTTTGAAGTCCAAGTCTCCTAACTTTTATTACTCTTTACCTTGTGAAGTCATATAAGGCTCTAAGCCAAGTACGAAGGAAGGAATAAGATTAGCACACTTCCTGGTCCAGTGGGCAGTACGTGATCACTATCTGAAGGTTTGCTTAGTCGCAGCCTCCCTGACAGTACCCTTGCCTGGCAATCAGGTGCCTTTGTTTGCAGAGTGGGACTGATTACCAAGTAGTTAATATTGGCTGGCTCAGGGCCTGTCCTCAAAGTTCAGAATAGATTTGAGTATATTTTTGATTTTAGAGCCTTATGGCCAGAAATGGCCTTATCTTGCAATAATCTTCCTGAAAAAAAAATGTGTGTGTGTGTATATATATATACACATACACATATATACATACACATATTTTGTTCTCTTTGAGACCGAGTCTCACTCTGTCACCCAGGCTGGAGCGCAATGGCGCGATCTTGGCTCACTGCAACCTCCGCCTCCTGGGTTCAAGTGATTCTCCTGCCTCAGCCTCCCCAAGTAGCTGTGACTACAGGCATTCACCCCCCCCACCCTCCACCCCCCAGCTAATTTTTGTATATTTAGAAGAGACAGGGTTTTGCCATGTTGGCCAGGCTGGTCTTGAACTCCTGTCCTCAAGCGATCCACCTGCCTCGGCCTCCGGAAGTGTTGGCATTACAGGTGTGAGCCACTGTGCTCACCCCTGGAAAATATTTGAATTCCCAGGTATCTCTGGGTGATGAGACTGTTGCTTTCTTCTGATCCTGTGCTTTTAGGGTGGTACCCACTCACTGGCTTAGAACAGTCTGGAATCCTAAGAGGAATGAATGAATGAATGAATGAATGAATGAATGAATTCACACACAACAAACTAACGTGAATGTTTTGAGTCACGCCACCTTGCATGTGAATCCCCACTCACTGCGGCTAACCCACCTCACTGCTCTGAGGAAGCCCATGTTCACTCAGTACCTTCTGTGTTCCAGGGGCTTGCTGGGCTAGATGGTGGTGAGGATTACACAGTAGTCCCCCTTATCCTCAGGGGATGCCTGAAACCACGGATAGTACATAAGCTTGTATATACAATGTTTCTTCTATACAAATATATCTGTGATAAAGCTGAATTTCTAAATTAGGCACAGTAAGAGGTTATCAACAATAATAATAAAAAAGAACAATAAACACAATATGCCAGTATTACCATCCTTGCATTTTGGGGCTATGATTAAGTAAAATAAGGGTGACTTGAACACCAGCACTGCAATACCATGGCAGTTTATTTTTGACAATTTTTATTTAATATTTTTGGACCTTGGGTACCTGAAGCCACAGAAGGGGACACTAGAAGACTACTGTGTAAGATAAAGAGTCTATAGAAACATAGAAGCAGTAGGAAGGGATTCATAGTGACTGCTTTCCTTTTCTTTGGCTTGATAAGAGTGCCACAAAACACATCTCCAGTGTCATGAATTCATGGACGTGTGACCCAGTAGCTCTTGACCAGCCATTTCTGGTCTTAACATCCAGATCATCATAGAATCTGAGGATAGGAATCCATTGAGGACAGAATCCTGAATGACTGCCTTATGTGCCTGAAAGCCTGACACAAAGAAGGCTGATGTCTTCTTGAATTAAAGAGTTGCTTGCATATAGAATATACTGGAGTCATTTTTCAGAAGATCCTTACATGGCTTGGCAGAGGGTGGCATCCAGTTTATCTTTGGCGGAATTAGAATTGCTGCTCAAGAATGTTTTCAAATTGTTTGATAGCTTCAGGGAGGTCCACTGGTAAGCTCACAAATTCAGAAATAGTTTGAGGCTACAGAAGAATTCTTTTCATGTTTGAACTGTGATTAAGCCAAGAGCCTTGGAGATTTTGAATCTGTCTTATATTTTCTTTCCTGAATGAGAAATGGGTATCCTTGCTCAGTTCCGATTTTGGCAATATGACTTATTGCAAAAACAAATAGCTCACTCTGTGAAGCAAACCCTGTATCACTCTCCTCTGGAGGCATTTCGATTCTGATATAATGCAGTGGCGTGGGGATAGATTTTAGACCAGGAAAAGACAGAGCCTCTCATTTGTTGCCCAAAAGACTCAATTTTAAAGATGAGTTTGGAGTCTGTCAGGGAGGACATATGGACATACTGATTTTTTCTTTTATTTGCTTTTTCCCCCCTCTCTTTACTTTTGGTTTAATTTCTTTTAGGACTCAAGGTACAAAATTCCATGTTGTGGAGGCATTCGCTAACAGTTGTAAAACCTTAGGAATGGTACAGCATCTCAGTGGTCCTGCTTTCCTAAAATTGCTCCTATCAAGACATACAGATGGAGGAAATAGAAATATCTAAAATGAAACATGTGTTCCTTCATCTTAGATGTCTTTATCTTCTTGCTTTTATCAACAGCCTTGAGTGACAGGGTTTTATACTTTTGGAAGATTAGAGGGTTTGTTTGTTTTTCTTGCAGAAATAGTTACTTATACCATGTTCATTTGTCTGCCTCAGTTCTGAGAATTCTTTGCCAATATTTTTAATAGCATGTGTTTGGATGAATTATAGACTTCATAGAAGTAACTTCAGGAGTGGTTGACTTCGTAGTCAATACAGCATAATGAGACCTTGTCTGTACTTTAACTTTTTAATAAAAGAAATTTTAAAAAATTTTAGGGGCATTTAGGTTTTTGGGAGATAGTGCATGGAGTGAAACTAACAGAGAAGTATTGATACCAGGATTAGGAAGTTGGGTTTGTATTTCAATCTCTGTTACAGAAGCGACCAAGTGGTTTGACTCTCTTTAGCTTAGTTTTTCCATCTGCAAAACAGAGATAATATTTTCTCTTATCTTCTAGATTCTCAGAGTGTGATGAATTTTCAGTTGTTGAAAAATTCTGCAAATGAAATAAGCAATGCCTGTTAGGCCACATTAATGGACTAAAAGCTGCTAGGCTCTAACGTTGACGTGCCATTGAACTTTCTGCCTGAAGACTTACTCAGGAAACTTTGTCTACAAAAGCTTTGGTGCAAAGAACCCCGTTACTTTATGGCCAAATTTTCTTTACATGCCAATGGTAATCCAGTAGTTTTCCTTCTAACTTCTTGGTGGCTTTCATATGCTCTTCAGACTGGCTAAGTCATACGTAATAGGAAGAACTAATTTTCTCCCCCTGAGGCTGAACTTGTGATCTTTTTCATCTGGTTTCCAGTTCTCAGATTTCCCCAAATCTCTCAGTCATCTTTCCCAAAGTATTTAAAGGAAGATTGGTATTAACAGGGTGCTATGGACTGAATTATGTCCCTCCCAAATTCCTGTGTTGAAGCCTCAGTCCCCAGTGTGATGGTATTTGGAGATGGGTCCTGGGAGATGATTAGGTTTAGGTGATATCATGGTGGGGCCCTCATGAGGGGATTAGTGCTTTTTTTAAAAAAAAATTATTTTAAAAAATTTATTAAAAAGTTAAAGTAGAGAGAGGGTCTTATTATATTGGCCAGGTTGGTCTTAAACTCCTGGCCTCAAGCAATCCTCCTGCCTCAGCCTCCCAAAATGCTTGGATTACAGGTGTTAGCCACTGTGCCTGGTCTCTTCTTTTATAAGGAGAGCACTCTCCCTCTCTCACTTTCTCTCTCTCTCTGTCTCTTTCTCTCTCTATGCCATGTGAGGACACAATGAGAGGGTGGCCATCTACAAACCAGGAGGAGAGCCCTCACCAGAAACTGACCTTGATGGTAACTTGATCTTGGACTTCCAGCCCCCAGAGCTGTTAGCAAACACATTTCTGTTATTTAAGCTATACGGTCTGTGGTATTTTGTTATGGCAGCCTCAGCTGACTAAGACACAGGGAGTTGAGTGTTATTTGAAATACGAGCCCACTGTTGCCAGATCAAAGTTTAATCTCTGTAATTTAATCCTTGATTTTCCCTCCTCTTTTACAGGGATTTGAATCTAGTGAAAATAATTCACATGCACATCAGATCATGCCTTTAGCAGCCTTCTGGCCTTGAAAATCCTGCTGTTGCTGATTCAGTTGTCAGGGCCCAAATCAACTGGGGAACTCATGAGTATGCAGGTCTAGAATTGTAGGTGTCGGAAAGTGGGAGAGAGACATGGGTTACTGAAGGCTTGTGCAAATAAATGCTCTGTGTTCATCTTCACCTATTCACCAGGTACCTGAGTAGCAGGTATCCACTTAGTACTTGTAATACTCAGAGATAATGCCATTGCACACTTAATTGATACTTCTGTTAACACTTAAGAGAAGTGGACATAGATTCTGTTTTGGGGAAGTTTATAATGAATTAAAAGACCACAAAGTATAAAACCATAAATAACTCCAGGGAAAGGAAGGCTGAACAGGAAAAAAGTTGCAAAAGAGTTCAGTTGGGGTTATGGGAGTTTAGAGAAGCAAAGATTATTCTAATTGAGGGAGCTGGGGAAGCTTCAGGTTAGAAGTTGAACTTTACAGAGATGGATATCAGGTTTGGGAAGGCTGGGTACCTGGCACAGCATGAGCCCTGGTCCTAAAGCAGATATTTGTGGCAAGTGGATAATGAGGAAGTTGTCCATTCTGGCTGAAGCAAAGGGTGGGTGAAGTGGAAAAGGGGGAAATGATATATAGATTGTGTCAGATTATGGGGAGACTTGTTTACCTTGATTTTTTTTCTTCCGCTTTAACCATTCATGCTGCAATAGTGTGCTGGTAAACTAGCTCTCTAGAGTGGGGGGAAAAAACTGAGTTTGTAGCATCTGCCAATATCTATGGTGTAAATACTCCCACAGTGGCCAATTTCAGACCAGCAGTGGATTAACAGATAGCTCACAGAATTCCTGAAAATGTAACAGTTGGCCCTCACAAACTAGTGCAAGTTTGCTCCAGTATTCTGTGAAAGACCTGGGCTAATTCCTACATGACCAATAGTTAACAGTGCCTGTCTGCCCACAGCCTGGATAAAAGACCCAGGGAAGGCCTAGGTAGCCTTGTTTTACACCATCTAAAATTTCTATGGCCATCAGTGATTGTCCATGGATGGACACACTACCTAGAAGCCATTCCATAGCCTGGATAATGACATATGGTTTGACACAAAGAAATAAGTACTCGATCAGGTTCCTTCTCTTGGGAATTTGAATGAAAGAATACCAATATGTTTTGCCACAGGGGCAAAAGCTAAAAGGATGTCATTTGGGAGTTGAGTCGGTGTCAACCTGAAGTCATGTGGAAGCCAGTGTTGTGAATGGAAACCACAAGGAAACTGAAAAAGCTGATTAATAGAGAGGAGCAGATGTGGAAAGACCCTGTGGCCCTAGAGTGGCCCCTGTTCTTAGCAGCTTTCCAAGTCCAGGTCTAAAACATCCCTTTTCTGAGGCAACTTGAGTGAGTCTCTGTTCCTTGTAGTACAGTGGCATCACTGAAAAAGTTTATGTGGCAACTCAGGGTGCTTTGCAGAGCTTTCTATGAATGCAGACATAGGATTCATGGTCGATCAATAAAGCAATGGTTCATGAAGTTTGATGAAAGAAGTTTAGTAAAAGAAGCCATCACCATAGCATAGAAGTGCAAGGTGAGGCAGCAAGTGCTGATATGGAAGCTGTAGCAACTTATCCAGAAGATCTAGTGAAGATATTGATGAGAGTGGGTACACTAACAACATATTTTCAGTGTAGATGAAGTAGCCTTCTGTTGTAAGAAGATGCTGTCTAGTACTTTCATAGCTAGAGAGGAGAAGTCAATGATGGGCATCAAAGGATAGGCTGACCCCCTTGTTAGGGGCTAATGCAGCCGGTGACTTCAAATTGAAACTGGTGCTCTTTCACCATTCTGAAAATCTGAGGACCCTTAAGAATTATGATAAATCTACTCTGCCTGTGCTCTATAAATGGAACAGCAAAGTCTGGATGACAGTACATCTGTTCACAGCATGGTTTACTGAATATTTTAAGCCTACTGTTGAGACCTACAGCTGAGAAAAAAAAAGATTCCTTGATTCAAAATATTACTGCCCATTGACAATCCACCAGGTCACCCAAGAGCTTAGATGGAGATGTACAAGGAGATTAATGTTTTCATGGCTGTGGCACAACATGAATACTGCAGCCCATGCATCAAGGGATAATTTTGACTTTCAAGTCTTATCATTTAAAAGAGTACATTTCGTGAAATGGTGGCTGCCATAAATAGTGATTACGCTGATCGTTCTAGGTGTAGTACATTAAAAACTTTCTGGAAAGGATTCCCCATTCTAGATGCCACTAAGAATATTGGTGTTTCATGGGAGGAGGTCAAAATATCAGCATTAGTAGGAGTATGGAAGAAATTGATTCCAGTTCCCAGGGGTGACTTTGAGGGGTTCAAAACTTCGGTGGGGGATGTCCCTGCGGATGTTGTGGAAATAGCAAGAGCACTAGAATTAGAAGTGGAGTCTGAAGATGTGACTGAGTTGCTGCAATCTCATGATAAAACTTGAGCAGATAAGAGTTGCTTCTTATGAATGAGCAAAGAAAGTGGTTTCTTTAGATGGACTCTATCTTGGTGAAGATGCTGTGAACATTGCTGAAGTGACAATCAAGGACTTAGAATAATCCATAAACTTAGTTGACAAAGCAGTGGCAAGGTTTGAGAGGACTGACTCCAAATTTGAAAGAAGTTATACTATGGGCGAAAGGCCATCAAATAGCATCACATGCTATAGGGAACTATTTCGTGAAAGGAAGTAACAATTGATCTGGCAAACTTAACTGCTGTCTTATTTTAAGAAATTGCCACAGCTGCCCCAACCTTCAGCAACTGCCACCCTGACCCATGAGCTGCTATCAACATCAAAGCAAGACCCTTCACCAGCCAGAAAATTAAGAGTCCTTGAAGGCTCAGATGATTATATGCATTTTTTTAGCAATAAAATATTTTCAAATTAAGGTCTGTACATTTTTTAGACATAATGCTATTACACACTTAATTGACTGTAGTGTAAACATGATTTTTATAGGCACAGGGGAACCAAAAAATTTGTGTGATTGGCTTTACTGCAATATTTGCTTTACTGCAGTCTGGAACTAAACCCACAGTATCTCCTAGGTATGCCAGTATAGCAAATTTCTTAAGAATAGAGGACAAATCACGTGCTTCTGATTGAGGTTAAAATATGCCCCTGACTGGCTGGGCGTGATGGCTCACGCCTGTAATCCCAGCACTTTGGGAGACCGAGGCGGGCGGATCACGAGGTCAGGAGATCGAGACCATCCTGACTAACACAGTGAAATCCCGTCTCTACTAAAAATACGGGTGTGGTAGCAGGCGCCTGTAGTCCCAGCTACTTGGGAGGCTGAGGCAGGAGAATGGCGAGAACCCGGGAGGCAGAGCTTGCAGTGAGCGGAGATCACACCACTGCACTCCAGCCTGGACGACAGAGCGAGACTCTATCTCAAAAAAAAAAAAAAAAAAAAAATGCCGCTGAACTTCATTTCTTTGCCTTCGCTCCCTACCTCCACTCCTCCCAAATGGCTTGTGAATATTGTTTTTTCATTCTTTTTCATTCCAGCAGAGCTGGTTTGGAATTCATGATGTTGAAAGAATAGCCAGTAGGAACATGTGGTGGGGTGATGTTTTGTTGGCATTTACCATTACAGAAAATCACAAGAAAATTGGAGCCATTAGCAGCAGGGAAAGGAAAATGAGTTCTTTATCTGCTGAGGGCATCTGGTGAGGGAAGGTCTGTGAAGATGCCGGGGGTGCACTGCTTTAGTATGAAATGCCATTTGAAGGAGGCTCAGAGCACATTAGCGCTTTCATCCCTGTCTGATGTTCTCACTGCACGAAAGTTCGTGAATAATTAAATTGTTAGGAAGGGGAAAGTCATGCATAGTGGGTCTTGCCTGAGGCTTAGGCAGACATACAATGATGTTGCTACTCTGGGAGGCCAGTGGTCCAGGATGCCAGTCTGGCAGTGCCAGGGAAGAGCCTTCCTTTCAATAAGCGAACATTGTGAAGGAGTGGGTTGGAGGCAAGAGACCGCTTAGAAATCAGCACATGTGAATTCTGCTTCAAACTCTGCCACTAACCAGCTATTTGACCTTCCAGAAGTTGCTTCATCATCTATAATGAAGGCTGTTGCCAAGAGGATTTTAACTTTTTGAGAAATAAAGCTCCTTTGAGACTGTCATGAAAGTTGTGGATTCTTTCCACAGAAAATGGTGCATATGTGTGTCAATGACATTTCACATACAACCCTGGGAAGTTTACAAATCTTTGGGGACTCAAGGATCCCAGTTTAAGAAGAAATCTTACATGAGATGATGTCTGAACTTTTTTTGTATCTCTACAATTGCATTTTTCTGAGACTTTGGATCTTGGAAGGAACCTAGAATGTCAGTGGGGCTCTCACTTCTGCTCTCAACAAGAGGCAAGCCTGCCCTGCCAGCATTTCATGCAGAAGACGCAAGCAACATGGGAGCCTCCTGTGTTTTCCTCAAAAGACACCATACTTCTTTTTCATTAGAGACAGGGTCTCAGCCTCGCTCTGTTGCCTAGAGTGCAGTGGCGCCATGATCCTCCCCCCTCAGCCTCTTGAGTTGCTGGGACTACAGGCACGTGCCACCATGCCCAACTAATTATATATGTGTGTATGTGTATGTATCTATCTGTCTGTCCGTCCGTCCATCCATCCATCCATCCATCCATCTGAGTAGAGATGGGACCTTGCTATTTTGCCCAGGCTAGTCTTGAACTCTTGGCCTCAAGCGATCCTCCTGCCTTGGGCTCCCAAAGTGCTGAGATTACAGGCATGAGACACTACATCTGGCCCTCTATAACCTCTTGATGTGTGCATTCTAAGTGAGAAGAAACAGATAGTAAATGCACAGTACATGTAGCATGACGTCAGCGATGAGGGCTTTGAAAATATTGATGAAGCACAGTGACGCCATAGACAGTGATGGAGTGAAGTGCTGTTGTCGAGTTGGGGTGGTCAGATAAGGGCTCTGTGGAGGTGATGTGTGGGAAAAGATGTGAATAAAAGGGATTGAGGCCAGGCGCTGTGGCTTCTGTCATCCCAGCATTTTGGGAGGCCGAGGTGGGTGGATCAGTTGAGGCCAAGAGTTCAAGACCAGCCTGACCAACATGGAGAAACCCCATCTCTACTGAAAAATACAAACATTAGCCAGGTATGGTGGCACATGCCTGTAATCCCAGCTACTTGGGAGGCTGAGGCATGAGAATCACTTGAGCCTGGGAGGTGGAGGTTACAGTGAGCTCAGATGGCGCCACTGCACTCCAGCCTGGGTGACAGAGCAAGACTGTCTCCAAAAAAAAAAACCAAACAACAACAACAAAAAAAAGAGGGACTGAACCATGCAAATCTAAGTATGAACATTCTGGGCAGAAGGTGTGGCACAGTTAAGGAGCAGTGGAAAGTGCCAATGTTCCTGGAACTGAATGAGGGGAGGGGGAAGAGAGGGAGGGAGAAGTGAGAGACAGGTTGAGAGATTGGCAGAGCTGAGGTGGGGGTAGTTCTTTGTCTACTGGAAACAATTATCTGTACTCAGATGACATCTAATAATAATGGTTATTCATAAGCCACCCATTCATTTCATAGGCTTGGTTCATTACCAGCAATAGGCTGCTTTAATAAGACAGTGGTCCTCAAACCTGGTTCTATCAACAGCACCTGGATAGCCTGCTTTCCAGAGTACCATTAGAATCAGATATCCCTGTCTTTAGGGAGCTTAGAGTATAGCAGAGGGGATAGGATGATCTCTCAATTATTTTGTGCACATGGGAGAATTACTGTGTCTCGTAAGAGAAGCACAGAAAGTGCCAAATAGAGTTTCAGGAGAGAAGTGAGTACTTTCTATTGGAGAGGTCAGGAAGGCCCCAGGGAACAACTACGCCAGTTTTATCACCCATGCACTGGGGATGGTATTAGAACCTCCCACAGCATTGTATGGACAAAGTATATAAGTGCCTAGAAAGCTTTCCACGTAGGGCCTGGCACCACCTAGTAAGTGCTCAATAAAATTTGGGCAAGCATTTGACTTGGGTCTTAAAGAAGGGTTAGGATTTCTGAAATATAAAATGCTGTCTATGGCCAGGCACAGTGGCTCATGCTTGTAATCCCAACATTTTGGGAGGCTGAGGCGGAAGGATCACTTGAGCCCAGGAGTTTGAGAGCAGCCTAGGCAACATAGCGAGACCGCATCTCTGCAAAAAAATTAAAAAATTAGTCTGGTGCAGTGGTGCATGCCTGTAGTCCCAGCTACTCTGGAGGCTGAGGCAGGAGGATCACTTGAGCCCAGGAGGTCAAGGCTACAGTGAGCTACGATCATGCCACTGCACTCCAGCCTAGGCAACAGAGCAAGAGCTTCTTTCTAAATAAATAAATAAATAAATAAATAAATAAATAAATGCTGTCTACCTAATTTGTCATCCAGATTTTTTAGAAATGCAGCTTCTGCTGGGCATGGTGGCTCATGCCTGTAATCCCAGCACTTTGGGAGGCTGAGACAGGTGGGTCATAAGGTCAGGAGATTGACACCATCCTGGCTAACAGGGTGAGACCCTGTCTCTACTGAAAATACAAAAAAAATTAGCCAGGCGTAGTGGTGGGCGCCTGTAGTCCCAGCTACTCGGGAGGCTGAGGCAGGAGAATGGCGTGAACCCGGGAGGCAGAGCTTGCAGTGAGCCGGAATTGCCCCCCTGTCCCCCCGCCGGGGCAACAAAGGGGGACTCTGTCCAAAAAAAAAAAAAAAAAGACAGCTTCCATGTAAGGAGCTATTCAGGTCAAAATAGCCAGCTATTTTTTAAAAATCTGGCTGTTAGCTTTATGAATAGTATTAATTAACAAGAGGATCAGGATTTTTCCAAGTCTAAATCCATCTGTATAGCCTTGTTCAGGAAACATTTTGTTCTTGACTTTGGCTTGTGTTTGATACATTTGAACTGTCTGTGTTATTTATTGCTTCATTAATTAGAGCAGCTTTTAAGGACCAGCTGTGGGCCAACATTGTACTAAGGTCCACGGGCAAGTTTTATGTGGGGTGCTGAAAGAGCTTACATTCTAGTCGGGGAAATAAGTATACACAAAAGTCAAATTATGTTGAGTCTTCATTATGTGGGTACCACCTAGGAAGGGGACTGGATGTACCTCTGCTCACAGCATCTGGATCCCATTTCACTTGCAAAGTCTGTTTTGAAAGGAAATATCCAGATGTGTCATGTGACTGTGACCGATTCATCTGAAGTAGCTAGAGAGTGTCTGAATAATTTTATTACGATGCTTGCAAGAGAAAGGGTCGAAAACCCCTTTCTGCTGGACTAGAGAAAAACCTCGGCAAGGGAGGTCTGTGTCAGGCCAGCGTGATTCTAGATGGGACTGACGCCATCCTCTACCCTCCCCAGCCATTGCAGGGAAATGCTCAGGAGATAGATTAAGGCACGAGGGCTTCGCGCGGCTTAATTGACCCCTGAGTTTTGACTACCAAAACCCTGAATAAGGATGAATCTGCTGTTTGGAGACTATTCCCTGAGTGATTTAAAGGCTAATTTCTGGGTTCCCAGAAAAAGGCAAGGTTCATTGTAAGTGGGGTCTTGGAGGTTGCCCACAAGGGTCGTGGGTGGGCACATTTGTTGGAAACGGTAGAGTGGCAGAGCGTGTGTGTTGGAATGGAAGATGGAAAGTTAAACCTTGATCTCAGTGGGCGTCTAATCAAGAGAGAAGTTTCCTGTGCTTCAGGCCCAGACCTAGGAAACGGGGAAGGTCCTGGTGTTTCCAGCCTCAGCCTCAAATGAATGGGCACCAGGATGGGCCACAGTGGCTTCCCTGGGGTCTCTCTGATGTCCAAAGCTCTCCCCACCCAGACATTTTTGTTTCACAGGAAAGTCACGAGCCTCCTGAAAACAGACATGAAATGTAGCAATAAAAAAAAAAAAAAAAAAAAAAAAAAAATGCTGATAATCTCTAGGTTCAGCCCCCTTCTGACTGGTGTAGCTATTTGTAACTTTTCCTTTGTGTGCATCTGGTAGTGTCCCCTTTTTGAAGGCTTTAAACATTTGAGAAACTGGAGACATGTTTTTTTTTTCTTTTTGTTTTTTTGCTAGTTTTTACTCTTGTTTAGGGTCTGGCGTTTTCATTTTCCTCATGCTACATCAGGGTTTAATTAGCAACTGTCTTTGAAGTAGCCTTCAGGGAGGAATAAACTTTCTTTGTGAATACCTCCTCAGTCCCCAAAGAAAAGCAGTAATGCAAATTAAATGTGTATCCAGAATTGTAGTCACTCTAATCCTGACATCATAAACACATTTGTTCTTGGAAATGACGGCGGTGGAGCCAGACAATTTTATGCTTCTTACTGTGGCTGTCGCAGAGTAGCCTCTTTAGATGTAATAAGAGACGGGGGAGAGGTTGATGCTTTGATTAGTAAACCTGTTACAGGTTGTGTATCCCTTATTGAAAGTGCTTGAGACCAGAAGTATTTTGGATTTTAGAATATTTGTGTATACATACTGAGACATCTTGGGGATGGGACCCAAGTCTAAACACAAAATTCACTGGTTTCGTATACACCTTATGTACGTAGCCTGAAGGTAATTTTCTTTCTTTTTTTTTTTTTTTTTGAGACGGAGTCTCGCTCTGTCACCCAGGCTGGAGTGCTGTGGCCAGATCTCAGCTCACTGCAAGCTCCGCCTCCCGGGTTCATGCCATTCTCCTGCCTCAGCCTCCCAGGTAGCTGGGACTACAGGCGCCGCCGCCTTGCCCGGCTAGTTTTTTTGTAGTTTTAGTAGAGACGGGGTTTCACCGTGTTAGCCAGGATGGTCTCGATCTCCTGACCTCACGATCTGCCCGTCTCGGCCTCCCAAAGTGCTGGGATTACAGGCTTGAGCCACCGCGCCCGGCCGCCTGAAGGTAATTTTCTATAATTATGTTCAATAATTTTGTCTGTGAAGCAAAGTTTGTGTACATTGAACCATCAGAAAGCAAAGGCGTCGCTCTCTCATGGCAATGCTCTAACGGTTTCAGATTTTGGAGGTTCAGGTTTCTGGATTAGGGATGCTCAGCCCGTAGCAGGTTCTGTTTTCTCCCCCACTGACCCCTCTGCTGTTAGAGAACGAATTCTCTGCTTTGCCTGTTCCTCTTTGATTGTAACCTTGGATATTTTCCTCTTTCTCCTGGATGTTTGGTATCCAGGAGGGCACAGAGAGGTGAGCCAGGACCCCGTGTTGGGTGTGTGTCTTGGGGTCAAGGGATCCTGGGCACGTGAGTGGGGAAGCCATTTCTGAGAACCTCTGATAAGGGGGAAGTGGCATTTTCACACCAAATAATAGGTTGTGTCTAATCTGGTAGTTCCCAATTTCAATCTCCTGTTTACCTCTTCAACATCCAGGCGGGTGACACACGCCGTCAGTATCTGTAAGTATACACAGTGATTCCTGTACCTTCACTGTAAGACTCTGCCAGCTGCCAACCCCCTCAGCCCCCTGACCCCAAGCCCCACTGCCACTTCCCTTAAAGTGTGCCTTAAACACCATCCCCTGGCATCTCTTTTATCCTGTGGGAATAGAGTCTTATCGATTCAGCAGCCATCGGTTGGTCATTAATCTTCCACAAACCACGCACTTTGTCATCGTGAAAGGGGACAGAGAGGATCAGGATATTGGGTTGTGACACGCGAGAGAGCCCCATCTGTCCCTGGCTGCTCCGCTGAGGTCATGGCACAGCACAGAGGACCAGATGGGATGGGGAAAATCTGTGTCCTACCCTAACTTTGTTTTTATCCCCCACTGGCCAGCTGCAAATTTGCTCTTGCCAGCAGAGGCTAGGGCCTGGAATGAAAGACTTCCTATACTCCTGACTGGACATATTTCTCCCATGCATCAGCAGATGAGCCTTTGGAAGGGTGAGACATGATCTGTGACTAGGGGCTGTGGGAAAACATGCCTGTCCTGGAGCTGGGGAAATCCTGCACTCCATTTTGGAGAGGGAGTCATCCAGCCCCCGATGGGATATGGTTCTTCAGGCCAGGGAAGGCCCTAACAATGGCTCAGCTGGACTCTTTGTGTCTGTTTGAAAAACAGGAGAATTGGGTGACCAGTTTGATTTCAGCTTTAAAACATGGATAGGCTAGGGTGACATTGCCATCAGCATATTCCGTGGGAACAGAGAAGGCTTTTGAACAAGGCAGTGTCCCTGGGTGAGGGTAGGATGGGGGTGTCCTGGATCCCTAGAGGCTGGGAAGAGAGAGAGAGGCATAGAACTTGCAGTGCTTTAAGCACAAGAAGTGTTTCTCCTACACCCCGATCCCCAGCACCCTGGCCGTCATCAGAGGCCGAGTAAGGTCACCGGGGCAACTTGTCCACTATGTGACAGTTGCCATTTATCGTGAATGCCATTTAAGTGACTCTCAGGAGGGCACAGATAAGGAGAAAGGAATTCTTCCCAAGCAGGGCAGGAGAGCAGTTTGCAACCTACTCAAACCCTTGGACATTGTGTTATTTCAATTTCTAGCAACATTTCTGACAATAGTATGTATGATTAAAACACATCTCTTTTTTTCACCTTTAAACATTAAAAAAACTTTATTAAAGCAGTATTGTTCTGTTTTTAATGAATATATAATAATTCCTGTTACAATAATGACAGAATGTGATAGCTATTGACTTTGATATTACTTCCCCCAGTTTGGATAGAAAAAAAGGTTATCGTCATTTCTATATTAGACAATTAAAAGTAACACCTCTGCGATTTTTTCTTAATCTTTTCAAACCCTGGAAATATATATATGTATATACACACACACATATATATGTATACAATATGTATATATGTGTATACAGTATGTATATATGTATTCAATATGTATATATGTGTATACACATACGTATATGTGTATACAATATGTATGTGTGTATACACTATGTATATATGTGTATACACTATGTATATGTGTATACAATATGTATGTGTGTATACGCTATGTATATGTGTAT
>NW_016803481.1:4843702-4869474 GCF_001698545.2 Rhinopithecus bieti | reverse complement strand
AGTGGGAGATTTTAAAAGTAGTTTGTATTTAAACAATTAATTATATTGATGATCTCTGGACACCTTAGTAATGAACAACTTAAAAACGGGGAACTGAAGTTAGGGGTTTGAGTCACCACGAGTTTACTGAAGTTACTACTCATGGGACTTGCCCTGACCAGTAGCATTCACTTGTTGGAGAGTTTGAGATTTTTCTTTCTGTGCCAGCTGATACCAGCAATGCATGTGCCAGACATCAGGCAAATAGAGTTGTTCTAATGCCTTTAGTTCCAGTGACCCAGAAGTCAGCAGTCAAGGTCTGGTGCTTCTTGGGTGGGTTATGTTGGTGGAGAACAATGTGTCAAGGTTGATGGGAGAATATTATTGCCCAGACTGGCACCTGCAAGAAGGGGACCATGTCTGGATTTCACGGAGCCATATGGTAGTTTGAGAGGGTACAGTATGCATGACATTAATCTAACATTGAATCATGTAGTGAGGAAATGATTCTTTAAAAATTATCTTTCAGCATTTCTGGTTTCACCAAATAGAATGGGACATGTTGGTAATGGCTTTCTAATGTTTGCAATCCCAGTCTTGCAGGCCACTGCACCTACTAAGATTGTTCTTTATTACCTTTTATTCAAGGGGAGTGGTGCTGGTTTTCCAATTACTGTAAAGAAATCGATTTAAATAAATTGATTTCAAATAAATCTAAATGATGTACCTATGAGAAAAACAGTGAATTCGTTTAAACAAATAGTAAGCAAATAAGTATCACAGGTGGCGTGCTGATGGAACTGAAATCGTGGAGGCAGGTACATGAACAAACAGAGCCTGGGAAATCCTGACCTAGGTCATTGGCGTCTCTGGAATTTGTTTTCAAGTGGGTTTCGTGAATCTTTTCTTCTATGAAAGTGATACTTTTTAAGGTTTTTTCAAAATGGTTATGACCTGATTAAGTGACAGGGACTCTCCTGCCTCCGTGGACAGGAATGGAGTATGGAATCCCAGGGTGCCTTCAGGTTGGTCACACAGGCTCTGATTATCATAGAGCATCCTTGCAGGGCCCGGGGTGGCCGCAGAGCTCAGCTTCTGCCCTGGTTATCACACACATGCCTCCATGGCCACTGCGCCCTTACAGTTCTATTTCATGCTGCTCGCCTCCGTAGTGCCTGTGTGTCGTGTCTGGACCTTGCCATGGTCCAGGGACAGCTGGATTGTTACAAGGGGGCATCACCAATGTCATCTAGGAGATGTTCCTAGTCCCTGACTAGTAGGATCTTTTAAGTCCCTCCTGTGGTGTTTATGACACATTCAGCTGTACGCTGGGGGTAATGGACAATGCAGAAGAAGGTGATAACATTGTTCACTTTCCTGTTGTAGGGATACATCTGACATAGAAGGAAACACTAACTGATTTGTCACAATTAAGGACTGTCTTGTGTGGAGCCTCTGTGGCAGTGCTGGGACTCTTCTAGGGAGAGGCTTGAAGGCTAGAGCAGGAAGACAAGTTTCCAGGAAGAGAGCTTAGTTGGCAGGACCTTGAAGGCTGGGTAACTGAAATAATAATAATTGTAATCAAAATAATGCATGCATATAGTTTTTAAAAATCCAAGGAGCACTAACAGTCTTATAATGTATCAAGTAACACTTTCCTTCCTCTCCTCACCCAAATCTCATTGATACTCGTTTTTAAAAAGGATTCTTTTGGTATTCATATTGATGACTCTAAACATGCTTATTTTGCTCTCTTCTGATTGATCAGTTTTAGGCATTATTTAGTGACTTCCGTTATCTGTTGGTAGATGAGTATCTGCTCTTCTACCTGGCTACTTCCCCTCCCCTCTGAGTCACAGTTTTTTTGTTAAATTCACATTCCGTGTTTATGATATTATGGTATGCAGATCTTCTTGGCTGAATAAAATACGTATTATGACCCTGAGCCCTTCCTTGTACAATTTTCTTTTTCTGGAGTTAATAATTGCTTCATTTCTATGTCTTCCAGTATATCCCCTCTGATAATCTGTCAGTGGCGTGTTTTTTTAATTAAAGACCTCATCCCTGGAGCACTTTTCCTGTTAATTCCGATTAGGCATGGTTACTCTTTATATCTCTGTCCATGGCTATCATCCGAGACCTCCTGTCCTCCTCATTTTGGGACCTTCCTTTTCCTCCCTCCATTGTTGGCTTTTGTCTTTCCCCTTCTTGGTTTACTTATTTGTTTTTCTGGATTGCATCCTGTAGTAACTCTTTGAGGAAAGGTTCCATGGTAACTTTTGAGAGCTTAAATGTCTGAAAATAAAGGTTCCATGCTTAAATGTCTGAAAATATCTCTATTCCACCCTTCCACTTCTTTGATAGTTTGCACATAGAACTTGAAAATTTAAATATCTCTATTCCACCCTTCCACTTCTTTGATAGTTTGCACATAGAACTTGAAAATGATTTTCCCATGGGAATAATGCATATGTAGTAGTCTGTTGTCCTCTAGGTCCCATTTTTTTTTTTTGAGATGTTCACAACCACCCTTGACTTTCTGTCCCCTTCAACTGTGACCTGGTTTTTCTTTCTGGAAGGTTCTAGAATCTTCTCTTTATTTCTGTGTTGGCATGCCTTGGTAGGAATCTTCTTTCCATTATTTGTGCTAGATATTCATTGATTCCAGAAAGTTATGCTTTTTACCTGGAAACTGTCTTGTATCATTTAAAATATTATTTTCTTTTTACTCATTTTGTATATTCTTTGTGAAATTTCTAACAGATGTTGGTCTTTGGGGATTGACCCTTTAGTTTTCTTCTTTTTTTTTCCTATTATCCTTCTCTTTGTTTTACAGACATGATATTTCATCTTCTCTGCAGGTATCAATGATCACTTTGATATTATTATTATTATTTTAGTTTTTCCTCTAATATGTATACTACCTCTTTTTCTGCCAGGTTTGGTTTTGTTTGTTTTGTTTTGTTTTCTTTTCTTTTCGTGTGTGTGTGTGTGTGTGTGTGTGTGTGTGTGTACTTCCTGTTAAAGAATTTCTCCAATGGTTTCCTGGTCCTTGACCGCTTATTCCTATATAAAGGTGAGAAACTGAAAGTTGATTCAATGCTCTGTGTATGGCTAGGGGTGTTGACGGGGGACTTCACACTTAACTGTCTTTTTTGTTCTCTAAGACTTTCAAATGCTTTTATCCGTAGACATTTCTCTGTGGCAATACAGCTTCTCCAGGAAAAGATTTTCTAATTTCATACTGAGGCAGGACACACTTGCTGCTAGGGCTCTTTGTCTGTAGCGGGAAGGCCTGGGGTCTCAGCACATTTCATGTGACTTGTTACCCTGCAGCTCTCCACAGGTACCGGGTGTCCCTGAGGCTGGAACATCTCCCATTCAGTTTTGTTTTATTTGTTTGAGACAGAGCCTTGCTCTGTTGCCCAGGTTGGAGTGTAGTGGCACAATCTCAGCTCACTGTAACCTCTGCCTTTGGGATTCAAGTGATGCTGCCACCTCAGCCTCCTGGGATTACAGGTGTCCGCCATCATGCCTAGCTAATTTTTGTATTTTTGTAGAGTTGGGGTTTCGCCATGTTGGCCAGGCTGGTCTTGAACTCCTGATTTCAGGTGATCCACCCACCTTGGCCTCCCAAAGTGCTGGGATTACAGGAGCACTTGAGCCACTGCTCCTGGCCTCTCATTCAGTTTTTACAGAGGATGAACTTTCCTGTCTGCTGTGGGAGTGGAGAAGGGATTGTTATCTGGATGTGTGGAGGGGGTGGGTAGGGATGGCAGTCATTTGTCCCATCTCTCAGATTTCCCTGTTTCTTAGCAGTCTGCCTCTCCAGTCTGTCCCTAATTGGCGCCAAGCAACCTATATCACTTTATTTCTACAGTTCATTTTTCAACCCCCCCATTGTTGGGTATTTAGCTTATTTGCTGCTTCTCCCAATTATTACTAAACTTTATGTTGAATTTGTCTTGTCTTTCTCTTTCCAAAGAAATATATCCAATAAGTGAAATGATTAGATCAAAGAATTAAAATATTTAAAATACTTGAAGGTTTTTAGAAGCTTCAGCTACATTCTGCTAAATCTTTTTTGTTTGTTTTTTTTGAGATGGAGTCTTGCTCTGTCACCAGACTGGAGTGCAGTGACACAATCTCATCTTACTGCCACCTCCGTCTCCTGGGTTCAAGCGATTCTCCTGCCTCAGCCTCCTGAGTAGCTGGGATTACAGGCGGCTGCTACCACACCTGGCTAATTTTTGTATTTTTAGTAGAGATGGGCTTTCCCCAAGTTGGCCAAGATGGTCTTGATCTCTTGACCTTGTGATCCGCCTGCCTTGTCCTCCCAAAGTGCTGGGATTACAGGCGTGAGCCACTTCGCCCGGCCCATTCTGCCAAATCTGAAATTCCACTTTTGCTACCTACCATCATCTCCATCACCATCCCATCATCATCATCATCATCATCATCATCATCATCATCATCATTAGTTGAGTACTTACAGGGACCATGCTGAGCACTTTTCGTTCTCATCTCATTTAATCCTCACAGCAATCATACATAAAGTGTACAGTTATTCCCCAGATTGGCAGAGGAGAAAATGAAGGCTTAACGAAGTGTAATAGCCTGTCCAGGGTCCCATGGTTAGTGGGTGCTTGGAGCTGGGGCTCATGCCCAGGCTCACCGGATGGCATAGGAACGCTGATTGTGTCAGCTTCTCACTGCCAGGCCTGTGCTGACCCGTGCCAACCAAGACTCACCTTCAGGGCCTTTGGGAGTGAAGAAATGTGCTCTGAATCTTACCTTCTCTCCTGCTCTCAGCCCTGCGAGTTAACAGAGAGCATTGCTTTTTGCGAGGGGTTTTTGCTGTTTAGGACACTCTGTTTTCTCTGTGGGAAAGAGGATGAGTTGGCGATCTCGCTTTCTTCCTGCTAGTCCACTCTGCACTGTTATTAGATAGAACAGTGCTCTCCCCGAGGTCCTGGCATACGGTTAATGCTTTGGTTTGCTTTCTAAGGTGGCTGTGGATTTGTCTTTCTTTGAATAATTCCAGTATTATTTCAAATGGGATCTGAGAGGCAGACCATACTCTTGAGGTCCGTGCCTTATCACTTATGAATTGTTCCCAAAGCCTGTCCTTAAAACAAATGGAAATATAATTCAGCGGGTCATATTATGTTCACTTCTAGGCTGGGGGGATATGAGAGCTCTCCTAGGAGTCAGGTGGCCTGAACCGGCCCCTAACTCAGATGGTCCTTTATTTTCTGAGCTGTGAGTAAAAGCGTGATATGCCCCGTCTATAGCTGTTTCACAGGAGTTCCATGAGAAGAAGTAAGAAGATCTCTAAACTCATTCTTTTACCCTCTAATCTGATAGGATGAAGACCAGGAATCATAATTATTACCACATTAACACACTTAGGTAGAGCACGTTAGAAATCCTTCCTTCCTTTCTAATCTCCCTTTCTTCTACCTGTTCCTTGACTCCAGCAGGGGCTTCCGGCAGCTCTGGACTATGTTTCCTCATCTTCAGCAAGTACCAGGCCCATGGCAGCTCAATGAGACCTTCACAGAGGCTGTGGGTCCTCAGCATTTCCCTGACTGCAAGCAGATTCCCATCGTCCAGTGAGGACGAAGTGTGTGAAATTTGCCGAAAGTGTCTGGCACGCTTGGTGCCCTTGTCAGCTACCTGCCCAGCAGATGACACCCCAAGTAACCCCCTTCCTAAAGGGCTTCTCATGCTACCTGGAGTACTGCTCGTCCAGGTGCCCATAAAGTGCTTCCATGGAAAGTCCTGGAACCGAGGAGCTAATTAATCTATCCTTGCTCAAGCCCAGTGGCTTCCCTGGGAGCTAAGATTTGGAATATGTAATTCAGGGTCTCAGTCCCGTAAATCAAGTACATGTGCTGGAATGTTTTATGTTTGGGAATAGTAATATGTGAAGGTTATTTTTTTTAAATTTTGAAATCTTATTTTAAATATAGAGATAAGGTCTCACTACATTGCCCGGGCTGATCTTGAACTCCTGGCCTCAAGTAATCCTCCCACCTTGGCCTCCCAAAGTGCTGGGATTATAGACACAAGCTACCACATCCAACCAGAATGCTTGCTTGCTTTCTGTCTTTCTCTCTCTTTATTTTCTTTTCTTTCTTTCTTCTTTCTTTCTCTCTCTCTCTCCTTCCTCCCTCCCTTCCTTCCTTCCTTCCTTCCTTCCTTCCTTCCTTCCTTCCTTCCTTCCTTCCTTCCTTCCTTTCTTTCTTTCTTTCTTTCTTTTCTCTTCTCTCTCCTTTTCTTTCTTTCTTTTCCTTCCTTCCTTCCTTCCTTCCTTCCTTCCTTCCTTCCTTCCTTCCTTTTCTTTCTTTTCCTTCTTTTCTTTCTTTCTCTTTCATCTTTCTTGACAGGCTTTTACTCTGTCGTCCAGGCTGGCATAAAGTGGCACAGTCACGGCTCACTGCAGCCTTGACTGCCCCGGGTTGAGTGATCCTTCTACTTCAGCTCTTGAGTATCTGGGACTACAGGCGTGTGACACCACACTCAGCTAATTTTTTAATGATTTGTAGAGATGAGGTCTCGCACTGCTGCTCAGCCTGGTCTCCAACTCCTGTCCTTAAGTGATCCTCCTGCCTTGGCCTCCTAATATGCTGGAATTATAGGTGTGAGCCACTGCTTCTGACACCGGCCAGGATTTTTAATACAACCAACAATGGGCATAAAAAATGAAATAAGAAGGAGTGATAAGAATGGTTTGCTATTATTGTCAAGAGAAATAACTTACTTTTGTAAAAATAATATGTTGAGTACACATTTACTTGTTAAGATGGATTTGGGCCCTTTTGGGTAGACGATTATTTAGTTTTATTAAAATCTCTCTAAGATTAAATTTCTGTTGAACAGTGAGACCCTATACTTTATGGATGAAGCATTGAATTCACGACCTGTCAAAACTGAGGCTCATCATAACACAGTTTCCCTGACCACCCTTTGTACTGTTTTGTACAGCACTTGTCACCTCCAATTTCTGTTTTACTTACTGCTGTATCTCCAGCAAGGAGAACAAGGCTAAGTTGCACTCAGTTAATATTTGTTGAATGGATGAATGAGGCATTTTTAACTTTATCCTTTTTTCATGCTTTTCACATTTATATACTATCCTTGAGTTCCAAATCTTTGTTTTTGTTTTTTGTTTTCTTTTTCTGAGAGTCTTGCTGTCTTGCCCAGTCTGGAACACAGTGGCATGATCTCAGCTCACTGCAACCTCTGCCTCCCGAGTTCAAGCAATTCTCCTGCCTCAACTGCCCAAGTAGCTGAGACTACAGGCAGGCACCACCACGCCCAGCTAATTTTTATATTTTTAGTAGAGAATATAAATGTTGGCCAGGCTGGTCTTAAACTCCAGGCCTCAAATGATCTGCCCACCTTGGCCTCCCAAAGTGCTGGGATTACAGGCATGAGCCACAGCACCTGGCCCTAATCTTCTTTGTCTTATCTGTATATAAACAAATACCTCCTTTTCACTATGTGGCACATATTATGGACATTCTTATATCCATGAGAAGAAGTGCAAGGAGGTGTGTCACTCTGAATCTTACTAACCTGTAGTTGGAAAAGGTACAAATGAAGTAAGAACACTTCAACTAGGGGAGAGAAACTTTTTTTAAAAATAGATACGGTTGAGGGAAGATGGACTGGAAATTGTAGGGGTTGGCCTGAGGCTCTTCTCTGCATTGAAAGACATGGCATCATATTTTCTTCCTATAACGCATTAGATATAAAAAGAGCCAGAAGGGCAACCCCCATGTCTTTTATAACAAATCAAATAATACAGAAATGTATAAAGAAAAAAGTTACTGTGTTCACTGGCCCCACCTCTGCTCTGGGCCACCCTGGCACCCTCTCAGGAGACTGATGTTAAGCAACTCATCTGCCCTACAGCTTAACCATCAAAAAACCTCATAACTCAATTAACAAATGGGCAAAAAACTTGATAAGATGTTACTCCAAAGAAGATATGTAAATGGCCATGAGCATATGAAAAGATTCTCAGCACCACTAAGCAGTATGGAAATGCACATCAAAACCACAATGAAATATCACCTCACATCCATTAGAATGGCTGTTATCAAAACCAAAAAACAAAAAACAAAATAAATGGTCATCCAGGATGTGGAGAAATTGGAAGTCTTCTGCTCTGCTGGTGGGAATGTAAAATGGTACAGCCCCTGTGGAAAACATTGTGGTAGTTCCTCACAAAATTAAAGATAGAATTACCATGTGATCCAGCAATTCCACTTCTAAGTATATCCAAAAGAACTGAAAGCAGGGTCTGGAGGAGATATTTGTATACCCATGTTCATAGCAGCACCATTCACAATAGCAAAACGTGGAAGCAACAAAATTGTCCGTGTACAGATGAATGGAGAAATAAAACGTGGTCTTAACATACAAAGGAATATTATTCAGCCTTAAAAAGGAAGGAAATTCGGCCGTGGTGGCTCACGCCTGTAATCCCAGCACTTTGGGAGTCCGAGGCGGGTGAATCATAAGGTCAGGAGATCGAGGCTATCCTAGCTAACACGGTGAAACCCCTGTCTCCACTAAAAAGAAAAAATTAGCTGGACGTGGTGGTGGGTGCCTGTAGTCCCAGCTACTCGGGAGGCTGAGGCAGGAGAATGGTGTGAACCTGGGAGGCAGAGCTTGCAGTAAGAGGAGATTACGCCCCTGCACTCCAGCCTGGGAGGCAGAGTGAGACTCCGTCTCAAAAGAAAACCCGTCTCTACGAAAATTACAGAAATTAGCTGGGCATGGTGACCTGCGCCTGTAGTCCCAGCTACTCAGGAGGCTGAGGCAGGAAAATCACTTGAACCCAGGAGGCGGAGGTTGCAGTGAGCCAAGATCTCATCACTGCACTCCAGCCTGGGCGATAGAGCGAGACTCTGTCTCAAAAAAAAAAAAAAAAAAGGGAATTCTGACACATGCTACAACATGCATGAACCTTGAGGACATTATGCTAAGTGAAATAAACCAGACAAAAAGATACTGTGTGATTCTACTTATATGAGGTCCCTAGAGTAGTCAGATTTATAGAGACCGAAAGTAAAAAGGGAGTTACCAGGAGGTGGGATTCTGGAGAGAGAATGGGGAGTTATTGCTAAATGAGTATAGAGTTACAGTTTTGCAAGATGAAAGAGTTCTGGAGGTTAATTGCACTACAATATGATTATACTTAACACTACAGAACTGCACAATTGAAAATGCTTTAAGATACTAAATGTTATGTTTATTTTACAACAATTAAAAATTAAGAAAAAATACTGAAGTCGTTTAGCAGGTAAAATCAAGAAAAACTGAATCTGTTTATCAGTTAAAACAAAACAGAGATAAGCATACAAAAATAAATTAACATATAAAATTAAATTAAGAAAAAAGTAAAATAAAATTTAAAAAGAGGGTAGTATGTATCCTCCACACTAGTCTTAATGCTTATACCTGCCAAATGGGTGTATAGGCTGCTTTTTGCTTCCTGTTTACTTTTAAAATAATTTTTTAAAGGATCATATTACATACATTAGTCAGCAACTTCCTTGTCTCGCACCATTTTTTTGTTTTTGGACAGAGCCTCACTCTGTCACCCAGGCTGGAGTGCAGGTGGCATGATCTTGGCTCACTGCAGCTTCCGTCTCCCAGGTTCAAGTGATTTTCTTGCCTCAGCCTCCTGAGTAGCTGGAATTATAGGCTCCTGCCACCTCGCCCAGCTAAATTTTTCTATTTTTAGTAGAAACGGGGTTTCACCATGTTGGCCAGGCTGGTCTCAAAATCCTGACCTCAGGTGATCTGCCCACCTAGGCCTGGGATTACAGGCGCAAGCTACCATGCCTGACCTTCCCCCCGGTTTTTTTTATTTTTATTTTATTTTTTTTTTTGAGACAGAGTCTCGCTCTGTCCCCCAGGCTGGAGTGCAGTGGCTGGATCTCCGCTCACTGCAAGCTCCGCCTCCTGGGTTCGCGCCATTCTCCTGCCTCAGGCTCCGGAGTAGCTGGGACTGCAGGCGCCCGCCACCACGCCCGGCTAATTTTTGGTATTTTTAGTAGAGATGGGGTTTCACTGTGTTAACCAGGATGGTCTCCGTCTCCTGACCTCATGATCCGCCCGCCTCGGCCTCCCAAAGTGCTGGGATTACAGGCGTGAGCCACCGCGCCCGGCCCCCACGTTTTAAATCCATACCATGGACATCTTTCCAGGTCAGCAAATAGAGATCTGACTCACTTTCCTTTAGAAGGTGACTAATTAGTTATCTATGGGATGTGTGTACCATGATTTATTTCATGTTTCCTTTTTCTGAACCTTCAGGTTATTTCCAGTTTTGTTGCCACTACAAACAGTGTCTCAGTAAACAGCCTTATTCATATTACCTTTTTATTGTGGTTGTTCTGACTTTGGCCGAATTTCAAAAAGTATTGGTAGGTCAAGAGTAGTGCCGGATTATTTTCCAAAAAGTCCAGAGCAGCTCACGTTCACATCACACTTTGTGAGAAGCCTGACTGCTGACCTCCCACAAGGGCCATATACCGTAGTCTGCAGGTGGAAAATGCCTTGCTGTGATCTTCCATACACGTAGTTAGGAAGTTGAGTAGCTTTTATAAATTTATTACTTGCATTTTTTTTGGATGTGATAGAAGATACGGAGTCTGATTTTTGTTTTTTCAAGTGAGTAGTCAGTTATACCCAGGGTGTTTATTAAATCATTTTTTCCACTAAATTAAAATACATAATTATATGCATTTTGGATATTTTCTAATTTGATTCCAGTGATTTTTTTTTTTTTTATTTCTGTGTCAGTGATAGATTGCTTTGGGTATGTAAACCTTATAGAAAGTTCTAATGTCTTGGGAGCAAAATCCCTTGCCATTTTTCCCTTCTCAAAATGTTGTCAACTCTCAGATACTTTTTCCTTCTTATGAACTTTTAAATCATTTGTTAGTTATTTTAATAAGTCCAAGTGAGGTTCTAATCCTATTTAAATCTACTACATATAATCTGGTGTGTGTGTGTATTTGTATGTTTCATTGTGTTTTATGACAAATCAAGGAAACTATAAAGTATTCGATAATACTTTCTCCAGTTTTCTAAGCATCCATTAATAATTTATAGTATGGACATGAAGATGTTTTTCTGTGCTTTGCTGTTGTTGTTGTTGTTGTTGTTTGTTTTTTGAGACAGGGTCTCACTCTGTCGCCCAGGCTGGAGTGCAGTAGCAGGATCATGGCTCACTGCAGCCTCCACCTGCCAGGCTCCAGTGATCCTCCTACCTCAGCCTCCTGAGTAGCTGGGACCACAGACACGCACCACCACATCTGGCTAATTTTTTGTAGAGATGGGCTTTTGCTGTGTTGCTCAGGCTGGTCTCAAACTCCTGGGCTCAAGTGCTCCGCCTGCCTTGGCCTCCCAAAGTGCTGGGATTACAAATGTGTGCCACCATGCCTGGCCATTTTTGAAACACACATTTAATTATTTAATGAAAATAGAGGCCGGGCGCGGTGGCTCAAGCCTGTAATCCCAGCACTTTGGGAGGCCGAGACGGGCGGATCACGAGGTCAGGAGATCGAGACCATCCTGGCTAACACGGTGAAACCCCGTCTCTACTAAAAAAAATACAAAAAACTAGCCGGGCGAGGTGGCGGGCACCTGTAGTCCCAGCTACTCGGGAGGCTGAGGCAGGAGAATGGCGTGAACCCGGGAGGCGGAGCTGGCAGTGAGCTGAGATCCGGCCACCGCACTCCAGCCTGGGCGACAGAGCAAGACTCTGTCTCAAAAAAAAAAAAGAAAATAGAACATAATAAGATATTTCAGCATCGTTTTGCTCCACTTAGGAAAAATTATGGCAATTTTATCAGTAACTGTCCAATTTAATACCCATACGTGATGCAGGACAGGTGTGTCCCCAAATTGGGGCTTAACCTGGGAGGGTTCTTGGCTTCACTCAGGATGGAATTCAAGGGCAAGCCAGTGGTGTTAAACAGTAACTTTGATTGAAGTGGCAGTGTACAGCTGTGGCAGAGGGACTGTTACTTGTGGTTACCCCATAGGCTGTGTGCCCACAGTGGCAGCTCTGGTTCTACAGTCATATTTATACCACTTTGAGAAGTAGACAAATTAAGGGACAGAGTATGTAGTAATTTCTAGAAAAAGAGTTGCAGCTTCTGGGTCATTGGGTTGTTGCCATGGAAACGGGCAGTAACTTCCAGGTGTTGCCATGGTGGTGGTAACCTGACATAAATATGCTGAGGCAAGTCTCCCTTTAATTTTTCATTTTCAAGCTATTTTAAACTATTTTTTAACTTTTTTCACACGTTTATTCTTCCAGATACATTTTATTACCCTTTTTTTGTATCATTTTCTAAAAACCTTTTTTATTTCAATTAGAATTTAATTTAGTCTGTGTTTTATTTAGAGAATTGAACTCTTTGTAAGATTACTTTTTTTCTTACGAGAACATGATGTGTGTCTGTTTTCTTGGTTCTTTTAATCTTTTAAACAAAAAAAAAAATTGTGAGCTGGGCACAGTGTCTCCACACCTGTAATCCCAGCACTTGGGGAGGCCAAGATGGGAGGATCACTTGAGCCCAGGAGTTCAAGACCAGTCTGGGCAATGTAGTAAGACCTCATGTCTACCAAAAAAAACAAACAACAAAAAAATTTTGATGCAAGAATTTTAAACTCAGTTGAACTTGAAGGCAACAAAAAGTCACAGATGTAAGAACCAGAAAGAATGCCACACATACGTTTCTTGACTTAAACAAATTACTAGGAGCCAGGTGCAGTGGCTCAAGTCTATAATCACAGCTCTTTGGGAGGCCGAGGCAGGCAGATCACCTGAGGTCAGGAGTTCGAGACCAGCCTGACCAACATAGTGAAACCCCATCTCTAAAATACTAAAATACAAAATTAGCTACTAAAATACAAAATTAGCTGGACATGGTGGTGGTCACCTATGGCAGGAGAACCTCTTGAACCTGGGAGGCGTAGGTTACAGTGAACTGAAATCGTGCCAGTGCACTCCAGCCTGGTCAACAAAGCTAGACTCCATATCAAAAAAAAAAAAAAAAAAAAAGCAGTTCAGGTGAATTTAAGTTTTCATTTCTTCTAAAATTAATTAATAGAAATAGTGATTTACCTTTCTTCAGACTGGAAGAAGAAATGAGATTGAAAAGAATTTTTCCTGTGTTTGCTTTGAATTGATTGCAGCTAATTGTATCTCAAAAGAAAATTTTATTTGGTCTCTTATATATATATGAAGAAGGTAAACTGTTTTTATTGTTTACTTTAAAAGTATACTTTAATACAGGGTAAAATTTATTATAAAGATCACTAATGTGGCCCTTGAAAAAAATGGTTCCAGCTTGCTCATCCTAGACTACTTCTGATTCTCTGTATGATTTTAAGCAAGCTGGTTTATTCGGGTCATAGTTTTCTTATAAGTGAAAACTGCAGTTGGATCTAGAATTACCTTCAATAAGAATCAGCAAGGATAGAGCCAGGGTTGGACATAAACAGTCTGAGTCCAGAGCTGGTATGATTAAATATTATGTAATACTGCAGACCTCTTAATCTCTCAGAGATTATGTTTCTTTATTCGTAAAATGAGGACCATGAGCTCTTTCTTCTCTGCTGGTTTGCATGAGGCTCACATATAGTAATGCAGGGGTTTTACAATGTCATCTCTGAACCAGGAGCACCAGTGATATCTGGGAATGTGCTACAAACACACATTGTTGGGCCTTATTCCCAACCTACTGAATCAGAAACTAGGTTTGGGACCTCGCAGCCTGTGTTGGAGCAAGCCTCTCACGTAATTCTGATGTGTGCTAAATGTTGCGAACCACTGGAATAATACCCGTAGGTAGTGTGCCATCAGTTATGTAAACAGGTTTTCTTTTGTCATTATGATCCTCCCCTGCATACGTATGTAAATATCTGTCTAACTGGTTTTTGTTGTTTTAATTAAACACTGAATGCATAAAGAATATTTATACCAGGCTGGGCATGGTGGCTCATGCCTGTAAGCCCAGCACTTTGGGAGGCCAAACTGGGAGGATTGCTTGAGCCCAGGAGTTCGAGACCAGCCTGGCCAACATAGTGAAATCCTGTCTCTACTAAAAATGGAAAAATTAGCCAGGCATGGTGGTATACACCTGTAATCCCAGCTACTTGGGAGGCTGAGGCAGGAGAATCACTTGAACCTGGGAAGCGGAGGTTGCATTGAGCCAAGATGGCACCACTGCACTCTAGCCTGGGCGATGGTGTGAGACTCCGTGTCAAAAAAAAAAAAAAAAAAAAAAATTTACGCCATTTGCAAAGAGTATGAATAAAAACAGTAATAAAAGTACCTACATATCTCTGTCAAATGAATTGCAAAAACATGATTCTCAGTATATTAATCCTATACTCTTGCTCTTCCCTAATTTCTGACAGCTTGGCCCCACCCTGGATGTAAACATACCCTCAGATTAGTGTGTTTCATTTCCTCCTTTTTTTTTCTGTAGTTTTATCATCCATACACATATTTATATGCAAATTCAATTCACTTAGTTTTGTAAGATTTGGTATTGTATCTAAAGGCATTTGGTATTGTATCCTTGTGTATTTTTATATAATATTTTAATTTGCTCTACATTCTGTTAGAGTCATGCCTCCACTCCTTTTCCCTGCCATATAGAATTCTCTGTCTGAATATGCCATAATTTATTTATCCGTTTTTCTTTCCGTGGACATTGCGGGTGATTCCCGTTTCAAAGGGCTGTCACACACAGTGCTTCCGTGAACTTTCTTGTACATATTTCCTGGTACACTTGTGCAAGTGTTTCTCTGGGGCAGTAGTCTTCAGGTTACTACACCTGCACTTCATGGGAAGAAATGCACTTTTTATCATAACCAAGCAATTTCATATTGTTTGTTGTAGTATAGAGAAATGCAATGGATTCTTATACATTGACCAAAAAATTGGGCCATAAAACCTCCCTAAAAACTCACATATTAGTTGTAGTAATTTTTTTTGCAAATGCCTTAAGATTTTCTATATAGATGATCATGGTATTTGCTCATAAACACAATTTTGTGTTATCCTTTCTAATTAACATGCCTTTTATTTCTTTTTCTTACCTTATTGCACTAGCTAGACCCACCCTTAAAATGTGAAATAGAGTGATTCAAGCAGATATCCTTGCCTTGTACCTGGTATTAGGGGAGCACATTTAATATTTAACAGTTCAGTATGGTGTTTGCTATATGTGTATCATGGATTTTTTTTTCTACTTTGCTGACAGATTTTTATTATGAATAGAGATCAGATTTTACCAAATGCCTTTTCTGTGTCTATTGAGATGATCATATTGTTTTCCTTTTTTCATCATAATATGTTGGGTGATGTTGATATTGGAATGTTCCTCAGGTTATTTAGAGGTGTGTGTTTAGTTTTCAAATATTTTGAGAGTTCCTAAGTATCTTTCTGATACTAATAGATAATTCAATTCCATTGTAGTCAAAGAAAATGCTTTGTATGATTTTTCATCCTTTTAAATTATTTGGGACTTCTTCTGTTGCCTGATCTATGTCATTTCTGAAAAAGTCTCTTTTCTCCTAACTATGAATAATATTTTTCTTCTTCTGGCTGCTTAGTAATCTTGAACCAGATGTCAGATGTGAATTTAATCCTCTTGGTAGTTTGAGCCTTGTTCTTCAATGCAGATGCAAGGCAATGTAGAACAAGGCTTAGCTAGTTATTGGGAAATTTATTCAAGGTTTGCATTTAAGCTTTGTTATGCAGGACCAACACAGCCTTTATTCTGGGGCCAGTTTGGCTACATGTCTAAGTCTATTTGGGGTGTCATAACAAAGTCTCATAGACTGGGTGGCTAATAAACAACAGAAATACATTTCTCACAGTTTTGGCAGCTGGAAGTCCAAGGTCAAGATTCTAGCATTGTCAGGTTCTGGTGAGGGCCATCTTCTGGTTTGCAGGCTGCCAACTTATCACTGTCTCCTCGCATGGTGCAAAAAGGGCAAGTGAGCTCTCTGGGGTCTTTTATAAGAGCACTAATCCCATTCCTGAGAGCTCCTCCCTCATGACTTAATTACCTCCCAAAAGCCCATCTCCTAATACCTAATACCATGGGCATAGATTTCAACATAAACACTTAGGGGGACAGGAGACAAACATTCAGTCCATAACACTGCACTGCAGAGTACTCAGTACCCTTCTGATCTCTCAGCCCAGTACCCTCGTATTCCAAGCTTTCTCTACTCTGGTTGTGAGATCTGTAAGCTGTTCTCATCCATGTGTGTGGGTTGGGAACAATGCCTCTTGCTCTTTCCCAGTGATTTTTTTCTTAGCCTCAGGTATTTTCACACGCATGCACTGACCAGTAATCAGCCAAAGACTTGGGGAACCTTCTACACATCTCTAGCACTCTCTCTGAGCAGCCCTCTTCTCTCTGGTTCTCTGCCACCTTGACCCCCCTGAATTCTCCACTCTCTTTCCTGGTCTCAGAGTGACCACTGGCTGCCTGCACAATAGCCTAGAAACCCTGTTTCAGCAGTAAGTGCAGGCAGGTGTAGACTTCATTCATCTTTCTCTCCTCTCAGGTGTCACTCCCCACATTGCCTGCTGTTCAGTGTCTGAAAACCAACGTGTCCTGTATATTTTGCCCAGTTTTTAATGCTTAAAGCAGGATAATTCATCTGGTCCCTGATGGGTTGGTTCCCTGGTTCCCTGGTCCACCTGGACAACAAGTAGAATTGAAATATGTTTTTTTTTTTGAGACGGAGTCTCGCTCTGTCGCCCAGACTGGAGTGCAGTGGCCATATCTCAGCTCACTGCAAGCTCCGCCTCCCGGGTTTACGCCATTCTCCTGCCTCAGCCTCCTGAGTAGCTGGGACTACAGGCGCCCGCCACCTCGCCCGGCTAGTTTTTTGTATTTTAGTAGAGACGGGGTTTTACTGTGTTAGCCAGGATGGTCTCGATCTCCTGACCTCGTGATCCGCCCGTTTCGGCCTCCCAAAGTGCTGGGATTACAGGCTTGAGCCACCATGCCCGGCTGAAATATGTATTTTTTAGGTAGAAAAAATCTCAAATTCAAACTGATATTTCCAACCCACATCGTCCCAGAATCAGTTAACTTTTTTGATTGTGTACTCGTCTTTGCTGCTGAAAGATCTTGGTTCCAAAGACATAAGCAATAATTGCTTGTTTTTGTTGCTTCTCATTTTATTCTTAACCAGAAGAGTTAGGTCAAACACAAGCTCGCTTTACTGATGAGGGAACAGAAGCCTGCAAAGATTGAATCACTTGCCCTAGAGTTCAGGATGGTAGTTTTTTTGACCACACCATGGAAAATATCTTCAATGGCACAGCTATAATTTTGTTCACCTTGGTCTCTCACTTTTCTTTCCTTTTTAAAATTGTAGTTATTTTTTA
Organism: Rhinopithecus bieti; assembly: GCF_001698545.2. Taxonomy (NCBI): domain Eukaryota; kingdom Metazoa; phylum Chordata; class Mammalia; order Primates; family Cercopithecidae; genus Rhinopithecus; species Rhinopithecus bieti. Next base: position 4,852,034 of record NW_016803481.1, on the reverse strand, counting down.
GTGCTTCATTTTTTTAAAAATTTTGTTTTATTTTTAATTTTCATAAGTACATAGTAGGTGTATATATTTATGGGGTACATAAGATGGTGTTTTTTTTGTTTGTTTGTTTGGTTTTGTTTCTTGAGATGGAGTCTCTCTGTGTTGCCCAAGCTGGAGTGCAGTGGCCGGCTCACTGCAAGCTCTGCCTCCCTGCAAGCTCTGCCTGCCGGGTTCATGCCATTCTCCTGCCTCAGCCTCCCAAGTAGCTGGGACTACAGGCGTCCGCCCCCACACCCAGCCAACTTTTTCTTTCTTTGATATGTTTAGTAGAGATGGGGTTTCACTGTGTTAGCTAGGATGGTCTCGATCTCCTGACCTCGTGATCCACCTGTCTTGGCCTCCTAAAGTGCTGGGATTACAGGCGTGAGCCACCATGCCCGGCCATAAGAGATGTTTTGATGCAGACATACAATGTGAAATAATCACATCAGGTCTGTCACTTTGAACTTCACACACACGTGTACAGACACATGTCCTATTTTTCCGTTTCCTCACTGTAATTTAAGTAGGGTGTGATTCTGGCATGTGTAAATACCCAGGAAGTTGAGATTCAATTCTAAAATCCTCCTGAGTAGGATCCAGAGGTTAAAGAAGTCAAGCCAGAGCTTGTCCTCAGACTGGCCCAGGGCTGGAAGCTGCTATTGTACTTGCATTTTTAGGTTGATATTGTCAAAGTAAAGACTTTTGTAGCCTGTTTGGGGATCATTACTTTTCTCAGTGAAATGTTTGTCTCATTCATGTAGATACGGTGGAAATAATTGGTGACGTCCTTGACTGTCATTTAAAAGTGCTTTTTCTAGATTCCATAGTAACCTCTGGCATTTATCTTCAGATTCTCTATTCTTCAGTGATGATTTCTGTCTGTAACAGAGTCTTAGCTCAACAGAGTCTTAGATGTGACCATCTTAATTTACATCTGTTCACCTTTGGTTTAATAAGGATGTGTACCAAGAAGAACCTGATAAGAAGACTTTATTTGCTTTGGAAAAGATGTTCTGGGCTGGGTAGTGAGCTATTTTCCTTAAAGCCCTGCAATAGTTGTCAGATTTTTTTTCTGTTTTACTTTTTCCTATTTTGCTTAATAAGGAAGACACTCATTGAGAAAAATGGAGGCTAATAGAACTATAGGCATGAATAACATTAGCATGTGTACCTTTGATATTATATACAGCCTGAGGGTCCTGTAGTGAGTACATGACCAAGGCCATCTTTAGTATTCTGAATAATACCCTGGTTCCTCATTGAATTGTTGCAGAGATGCTTGGAAGGGGGAGCAAGAAATGGAGAATACATTAAAATATTCCCTGTGCCTGGTGCTGCTTCTTAGAGGAGCTCTGGATTTAGCTGCCTGCAATAAAATGGCTTTGCTCTAATCAAGGACACCTGTATTTCATTGTCTGTCAACCGTTGCCTTGGAAGGACCATTGAGGCTGATTTGTTCTGTGACCTCTCCTCTCCAGTCCTTCCTGATTCACTGTTTTCATTGACTGACTCCCACTGGTTTATTGATGAGAGGGTAGTGTCCATCTTTGAGGATGTAGCTGTCTCCATGTCCAAATGGGAAGCTGGACAGGGCAAGAAAGGGGAAGGAGTGGAGGGGAGGACACTGCTCTTTACTCACTGTCTGCCAAGTGTTAGTCATCATTTTGGCCCTGCGCAAATTCTCCTTTTTGGGCTTCACAAAACCATAGGAAGAATGTACTGTTGCCTCCCTTTTTCAGATGAGGAAGCTGTGGGAAAAAACTCATGATTATACACCTTAGACTTTTTGTTCTGTAATTTTGTGTTTGTTTGTTTGTTTGAGACTGGGTCTTGCTGTCACCTAGGTAGTGCAGTGGTACAATCTCAGCTCACTGTAGCCTGGACCTCCCGGGCTCAAGCAATCCTCCCACATCACCCTCTCGGGTGGCTGGGACCATAGGCACACACCATTATGCCTGGTTGATTTTTATTATTTTTTGAGACAGAGTCTCCCTATGTTGCCCAGGCTGGGCTCGAACTCCTGAGGTCAAGCAATCTTCCTACTTAGCCTCCCAAAATGCTGGGATTACAGGCGTGAGCCACCATGCTGGGCCCTTGTTCTGTAATTTTGAATTGCCTTGTTTCTGCTTTCCTGCTGTAAGCATTTCACGTAAATTTAATCTCATATTCATGTAAATGAGGTGGCTTCTAAGTCATCACTTGCTGCCAGTGAGGCAATCAAGAAACAATATTTGGCCGAGCGCGGTGGCTGTTAACCCCAAAGCACTTTTGGGAGGCCGAGACGGGCGGATCACGAGGTTCAGCAGATCGGAGACCATCCTGGCTACATGGTGAAACCCCGGTCTCTCTTATAAAAAATACAAAAAAACTAGCCCGGGCAAGATGGCGGCGGCCTATAGTCCCAGTACTGGGAGGCGAGGCAGGAGAATGCGCTGAATTCCTGGGAGGCGGAGCTTGCAGTGGAGGCTTGAGATTCCGGCCCACTGCACTTCCAGCCGGGCGACAGAAGCGAGACTCCAACCTCAAAAAAAAAAAAAAAAAAGAAAGAAACAATATTTGAGTTTATATCTGAGAAATGTCCCTCCAGTTCAAGATACTTACCTATTCCCTTCACAAATATATATAATCTTCAAGATAGAGATTTTTTTCTTTTCTTTTTTTTTTTTTTTTGTAACAGAGTCTCACTGTCATGCAGGCTGGAGGGCAGTGGTGTGATCTCAGCTCACTGCAACCTCCGCCTTCTGGGTTCAAGCGATTCTTGTGCCTCAGCCTCCCAAGTAGCTTGGATTACAGGTGCGTGCTGCCATGCCTGTGTAATTTTTATATTTTTAGTAGAGAGTGGGTTTTACCATGTTGACCAGGCTGGTCTTGAACTCCTGACTTCAAGTGATCCACCTGCCTCGGCCTCCCAAAGTGCTGGAATTATAGACATGAGCCACTGCACCCGGCCAAGATAGAGATTTCTAAATAGTAATCAATGCATTGATTACGAAATTCTCTCTTCTCCAAAACTATCTAGAAAATGAAGTTAAGAATCCTGTGAGAGCTTGCTGTTATGGAGTACTGTTGGTGAGAAATAAAGCTGATATCCTAACCTGATAGCCCCTGTCCTGGATAGATCTGAACAGAGAGATGGCGTGATGGTCATCTCATCGTAGAAAGACCGATTTGGAACCTACTTATAATTATCAGCCTAAAACCACAGATTTGACTTCTTGGTTTTATACCTATTATTGAATATGATTTTCTAGTCCTTATAGTACAGTGTAATTAAAGAGCACAAGAAAATGAAATCTGTTCGGCCTTCTAGGATATCACTCCAGGAAAGCTAAGATGAAGATCAAAGATGAGTTGTGCCTCTTTAGTTTTTACAAAATGCGTATCTGAAGCTAGGCACATCAAGATCATAATGGAAAAGAAGAATTATAACCATCTTTTTTTTTTTTTGAAACAGAGTCTCACTGTGTTGCCCGGGCTGGAGTGCAGTGGTGCGATGCTGGCTCACTGCAAGCTCTGCCTCCCAAGGTCAAGTGATTCTCCTGCTTCAGTCTTCTGAGTAGGTGGCATTACAGGCATGCGCTACCACGCCCAGCTAATTTTTTTTATTTTTATTTTATTTTTTGTATTTTTAGTAGAGATATGGTTTTACCACGTTGGCCAGGCTGGTCTCGAACTCTTGACCTCAAGTTATCCGCCTGCCTCGGCCTCCCAAAATTCTGGGATTACAGGCATTAGCCACTGCGCCTGGCCATAATCTTCTTTGGAATATTATGAATGATATACGCCTCCAACTGGGATCTCATTTTGTGTTTCCTGGATCTTTCTTTTGTAAATTCTATCAGGTGACCAATAAAAAATATAATGTTGTGGCTATTCTTCAGGGGATTGTAATTTGAGGATTCATGAAATAATCTCATTCATTAGAAATATTCATTACTTGGCAGGGCTGGGTGTCCCATGCCTGTAATCTCAGCACTTTGGGAGGCCAAGGTGGGTGGATCACATGAGTCCAGGAGTTCAAGACCAGCCTGGCCAAGATGGTGAAACTTCATCTCTACAAAAAAAATGAAAAAATTAGCCAAGTGTGTTGGCACATGCCTGTAGGCCTAGGCACTTGGGGAAATGAGGCAGGAGGATCACCAGAGCCTGGGGAGGTCAAGGCTTCAGTGACCCATGATTGCACCACTGTACTCTGGCCTGGTTGATAGAGTGAGTCCCTGTCTCAAAAAAATAAAAAATAAAAATAAAAAATATTTACTTAACTAGCTGCAGGCTTTTCATTGTCAAAACTGATCACTCAGTTTGCAGCCAATAAGTCTGTTCTGTTGGTTTCTTATTGCATAATCCCAGGACTTCAGTTTTCTTTTCTCCTGTAAGCCTGGTTTAAAAGAAAGAGCCAAATCAAAGATTCAGTAAAATGCAAACTATTTTGTCTTGTCTACTTGGCTCTGCAAAATTATACTTTCCTGTTATAAACAGTAAGCTGCTTAGGGAAGAATTCCAGCAATTTGTCTTTCCCAATGCTGTTCATGGCTGCCAGCGAGGCAACGTATGTACAGCAATTCCCGGTTCTTGTTTAATTTCCTCAGTCAAAACAAGAGTTTGTGGTGGTGCCTGCTGGTTCAAAAATGACACTTGTTTCTTTTGCCTCTTCTCATTACCCCGTGAATCAGAAGACATTAGAGCCAGAGGAATCTTTAAAGCCAATCCTACTTTACAGATAAGAAACTGAGGCCCAGACTTAGTAGCTCCTTCAAGGTCATGCATTGTGTAAGTGGTAAAGTTGAGTCTTGAATCTGTTTTGCTTACCCTGAAGTTTTTCTTGGTTTCCCATTTCTGTAGCTTTCTCTATAACAGCTATTCATGTTCTAGAAAGAAACTATGGGGCCCACAAAGTGCATTAGTTGTATTCTCATTCTTGAAATAGCATCAGACTAGTAGACAATGTGATCATCAGTCACTGATGTGTATGAGAAAGCTTGGTTTGGGAAGTAGGACCGTCATTTAAAGAGAGAAATCTAGGCTCTTCTCTTTGTTTCTGGGCTATTCCAGGGCATATCTTCACCATTATGGACTGGCTTGGTCAAATGCGATGAACAGACCACCTTTATAACAGCTTTGCTGCTTGCAAGCTGGGTTTAACCCTTCTGAGTCTCAGCTTCCCCATTAAATAATGTGACACCTGGCATCCACTCTATACAATTACTAAGATATATATGAAAGTGAACTATAAAATAACACTGGAAATATGAGGTATATTAAGATATGGAGTGCATACTACCAAAGCCAAGAGTTGGAATGAATAGATGATGGCTGTAAGTGATTGGAAATCTTGTTTGTGCTTTTGCCCAGAGACATGAAACAGATTGTACAAACATCCTCAGTGCGGTGACTTTTCACTCCAGCGAAAGGCGTTGTTGAAGGGATATGTTTCTAACATTAATCTCTTGGAAAGCTTAGGTTGGAGAGGCAGATTCTCTCTTGTGATAAACCAAATGGGTGGAGAAGTGATTTTAGTAACCCTTTCTTGAGTGATAGGAAACCAAAGCCTCTGTGTTCTGGAGGAAAGCAGAAGTGTGTTTGAGTTTGGGGAAGAAGTGGTGAATAACTGAACTTTTTGATGGATTTTATAGAAAGGATAAAATATGTGTTTTTTAAATATATTCTTTTCTGAAGTCATTATTACACCTTGAGTACTTTCTTTGGGACTAAGCCTGTGCCTTGTAATGAGAAAGACACAAAAGTAATGTGTAATGAGGGCCCCAATCATAGGGGTTTCCTTCTAATTGATGGTAGACCATTACACAAGGTTGTCTGTGATTAAAAACCCAAACTGCGCTGGAAGGGAAAATTGTTGTGGAATGTCAGAGAAGAAAGAGATCCACACAGGTAATCGGGAGCTAGTAGCCATTTGTTGAATTGAATTGTGGATGTGAAATCTGGATTGTTAAGAAGTCAAGACAGGCTCTTGTTCTAGGCAGAAACAAACCATGGACTGAGCTCAGAATTTAGGGGAGAACATATGAGTCTTCACTGGAGAGTAGGTTGGAGTTTCGCAGATAGAGACAAAGATGGATAATTACGGGCTGGGACAATTTTGGAGGTGTTTTGAGTCAGGCTTAGAGATCTAGGTTTTAAGCAAACAAATCGGTCTTTGGTGGGTGGGTGGGTGGGTGGGTGTGTGTGTGTGTGTGTGTGTGTGTGTTTCCAGCAGTCTTTGGTAGGTGTTTGTGTTTGGAGCTTCCAGAGCAAGTACTGCCTTTGAGAGCTTCTGCTTACTTTTCTAATGACCGGAACCAGGAAGAGGTGAAGCTTGGTCATTACACAATGCATTGTGATTCAGTGACCTCACTACTTCCTGTTTTCATTTGAGAAGGGGGCCAATGGAAGGGACCATTTCAGTACAAGGCCATGAATAGGGACTAGGAGATATCAAGGATGTGAGGTCTACCAGACTAGCAGGCAGAGCATGCGTATAAACCAGCAGACCAATGAAGGAGTTGAACTCCAGTGGAATGGCAGCGGTGGCCCAGTGATCCATGAGCAGGTCTAGGAATTGAGAATTACTCCTACTTCTGAATCGTGTGCGATTTCTCCTAACCTATGTCACCAGCCAATCCTGGTTGTGAATTCATAGCCTACTCCATAAACTCAATAGTAAAATAAATTCCAACATACTTTGTCCAGGCTTCTGTGCCAGGAGTGCAGGAGAGCTCTACTTGGATGACTTCCTTCGTCAAGGAGAGGCCACTGGAAAATGGGTGGCTGGACATGTGCTCCTCCCTGCTCACTGATAGGTTGTCTGTGATATCAGCCAAGCTGCAGGTGCATGGTGAACTGCAGGCTCAGGGAAGAGCTGGGAAGAGCCGGGAAGACCCGCCACGGGCAATGTCAGGGACGCCTTTCTTCCCTGTGGGATATGCTGATAGATTGAGTGACTATCCATTCATCAGTGTGGATGGTCACTCATCAGGCCTGCAGAGATGGGAGCCTTATGGGTTCCTTGAATTGTCAAGTCCATGGCTCGAGCTGAATCTCTAAGGGGATTCTTTTTTCCTGGAAAGATGTAGTTCCCTCATCAGTAGAGTGAGGGTAAGAAGTAAATCTACTTAAAAAAAAAATCCAGCTTCCGTCAAGTGTAATTTACATACCATAAAATCCAGCCATTTTAAGCATATAATTTAATGATTTTTAGTAATTTTACAGAGTTGTGTAAACATCACCACAACCCAGTTTTAGGATGTTTTCACCTCCCCAAGAAGCTCCTTAGGGCCTTTTGTGGTCAATCACCATTCCTTCCTCACAGCCCCAGGAACCAATAATCTCCTATACTACCTTTGATAGATTTGCTTAATTCTGGACATTTTGAATACATGGTATCATAAACTATGTGGTCTTTTGCATCTGGCTGCTTTCCTTTAGTGTAATGTTTTGAGGTTCATTCACATTGTAGTATGTGTCTGTATTCCATTTCTTTTCATTGCTGCATAGTATTCCATTGCATGGATATACCATATTTCATGTATCCTTCCATCAGTTAACAAATTATTTCCATTTTTTTGGGCTATTGTGAATAATGCTACTGTAGTGGATTTCAGTGGCTGCTGTGACAAATTATACACTTGATGTCTTAAGACAGTAGGGGTTTATTCTCTCACAGTTCTGGAGATGGGAGTTAGGGAGTCAAGGTGCAAACAGGGCTGTGCTCCCTCTGGAGGCCCTCGGGGAGATTCCATTCCTTGCTTCTTCCAGCTTCTGGTGGATACTGTCCTTCACTGACTTGCTGTCACGTCAGTTCAATCTCAACCTCCATCTGCACGTCAGCTTCTCTCCAGTGTGTCTCTCAGCTCTCTCTCTTTCTCTCTTGTAAAGATATATGTGATTGCATTTAAGGCCACCCTCATAATTCAGGGAAGACAACTCCTCTCAAAATTCTTGTCACTGGCCATTAGAAAAATGCAAATAAAAACCACAGTGAGATACCATCTCACGCCAGTTAGAATGGCGATCATTAAAAAGTTAGGAGGCCAGGCGTGGTGGCTCACGCCTGTAATCCCAGCACTTTGGGAGGCTGAGGTGGATCACGAGGTCAGGAGATTGAGACCATCCTGGCTAACACGGTGAGACCCCCATCTCTACTAAAAGTACAAAAAAAAATTAGCCAGGCGTGGTGGTGGGCACCTGTAGTCCCAGCTACTGGGGAGGCTGAGGCGGGAGAATGGTGTGAACCCGGGAGGTGGAGGTTGCAGTGAGCCAAGATTGCGCCATTGCACTCCAGTCTGGGCAACAGAGAGAGAGACTCTGTCTCAAA